>NC_053447.1:68434721-68734721 GCF_007990345.1 Gossypium hirsutum | reverse complement strand
AAAGTTTTAGTTCAGCTGACTTCAAAATAATTTTGCTTTGCTATTGGTGTGTGGTGTTATTGGATTGAAGTTCGGTTCTTGCTTGCGTAAGTTATCAACTTATCATGTTGCGATGTATTAACACTTAATGTACTTTCATCATTCATGTGCTCTTTAGAGTTTCGGTCGTTGTTGGGGAATTTTATGTAGTCTTTTCTGTTGTAACTATCATGTTTGCACATGTATTTGGGATATAGTTCGTAGAAATCATCATGTTTTTCTTTAGTTCTCGATTTGGGAGAATGTCCTACACTTCATAAGCACTATGTGCTGATTAAGTATGTATGACCTGATATAGACATTTCTTTTTGGCTTTCGGAATATTCTTTTTACCTTCAAATAACAGTTTTTTGTTTCATTCTCGCCGAGGGTTTTATTTACGAGATCAAATTGATGATGCTATCACTTGTGGCCCCTAACACAGCAAGTAATTTAGGACATGAACTGCTAGAATGCTAAAATTTTTAGCTTGCTGATCTTAGATGTAATTCTGTTGTTGGAGTCTCTGAGAGTCCTCAAATTTATGCTGCACTTTCTTGAAGTTCATGTTGTCGATGATAAATTTTGTTTGTCACATTTTGACAGGTCCGATAGTAAAGAGGTTATGGTGGACAACCAATATCTTCAAGCTAACAATCCACCGCTGGTAATGGATCATTTTCTTGCCTGATCTTTTCCTTCATTAAATTTCCTCAAAGAGCTGACAATTCTTGGACTTATTTTGTTTTTTTTTCTTCCATTGCAGTTAATCAGCCAAAACGACTTCCACCTTTTCGGCTTCTGACACCACCGATCCAGAGGCTGCAAGTAAGGCACAGGTATTTTCTATCTTCGCAATATAATCTTTGACAGTTAACTCACCCTTCTTTGTAAAATGAAGATCATGCTTGATGCTAGAAATTTTCGCACTGGTTGACACAGCGAAAAGACGATTTGCGGTGCTCCAGATGTCACATGCAGATTGAGCAGAGGTAAAACATGACAAAAGTGACGAACTAATCATACTTAGGAGCCAAAAAGCTAACAGCTTATCCTGTTGATTGAACGCAACCGCTTCTGGATTCGGAATAAGAGCACCTTCTGAAGACACAATAAACCGAGACGGAGCAGACAGCGTACCTTCCAAGAAACCTTGCAGCTCATATCCCTCTATTATCAACCGGCTATGTTGCTGCCATTGAACAAAGTTTTCTCCCTCTAGTTTCACGTGTCATGACAAGGGAAAGATTGGACCAGGCATTGACTGGAAAACGTCGGACTCATAGGATCCAGGGATTTAAATTGCGGTTGCGGCCGCGTTTTCGGTCGCATTGCGTTTATCGCGGTTGTGGACATAACGGATGCTATTGCGGTCATTGCGGGTATCGCGGTCGTGAATTTTAAAAAAAATTCACATAACTTATTGTAAAATATAATTGCAGTTTCGATAGTAGTAGTTTCGGACGGTGTCGCTATCGCTATATAACGGCCACTATTTCAGTAACGGACCGCTATTTAAATCCCTGATAGGATCAGCAGAGTTAGAAACGGCTGATGGTGCCATAACACAACAACAGAAGCACGTACCAGGACTAGGTGACTGGTACCATGCTCAAAATATGTATAAACAGAAAAATGAAGTATAGAAGAATCCTTTAGTCGTATGCTATCTTGTTGAATGAATACACTGATAAGGTTTTATACATATAAGAGAACCATCTGGCTAATGAACTGCTAAACAGATTTTGTAACAAACTATCAAACTAACCATCATATATAACAACTGTTTAACACTCACGCACAAAAGATTTTCTAATTGAATATTAGTGCATACATTATATTCATATTTGAATAAATATTAAAAATAAATGTCTAAACATAAATATTTTATAAAAATATATAAACTGAGGAGTTGGAATATTATTATTTGTACTTCAAGCCATGGAATTTAAATGATCATTTATTAGAAGGGATTAAATCTATTTAAGTACCATTAAGGATTTATATTTAATCTTCCAAATATATAAAAACAGTTTTGACTAATTAAATTGAACACATAAGTTAGCCTCTAACAAAAATAAAATGATTTTTAACTCAGTTGAAATTATGGTTAATCCTTATTAAAGGATTCTCACTTTATTATTACTTGCTTCGTCTCCATTTTTGTCTCACAATCTTGTTTCAAGTTGTTTCATCTTCAACCTACAAATAAAATATAGATGTAAGTGAATATATATAATGGAAATAAAATTTTAATTAAAAAAAAGTGAAACCAATCAAAATGTAAACATTTAGATTATGTAAAAAGGAATGAATTAAGTGACTAAAATTTTAAATGGAATAAAAAACAATGTTATCAACATTTGAGATATGTAGATGTTGAATATGAATTTGAATAAAATTTTTTAAAATGTTTTGGCATATAATGGAATGATCATATCTCATATGCAAAATAAGTCTTGAATAATTGTTTAAATGGAATACAAGATGTGTAAAAATAAAATTAATAGGACGAAGTTGGTTAAGTAGTTTACCACAGTTAATGCTTCTTTCTTGATTGGCCCATTACAAATTTGAAAAAATTTTGCATCCGTTTTGGTTGCGGCTCTTCTTCCTCCGTTTCCTCATAGATATTACGTTTTCGTTTCATGTGAGAAGTGCTACCTACTGATCCATGGTTGTGAGCAGAGTGTTGGTGGATGTGTTCAAAATTTGGAGAAGATTGAGTGGTATGGCACTGCAACTCTTTCATTTCTTCCAAATCTTTCTCATACACTATTCTAACACCACATTTCTTCACCTTAACACAACGGTAATTTGGTCCTAATTCGGCATTGAAAGACAATTCAAGCTCATCGCCTATTTGATCTAAGCAATCTGTTGTCCATAAATTATTGGTTTCACAGCCACCATACTTATCCTCCAAGGAAAATGGATATAATTGATCACGCGGAAAATAACGAAGAAAAATGTGATCTTTCACTATGGGCTTGTCAAATTGTCGACCTACCCACCGGTTTCTCCAATAAATTGGTCGACAATTTCTACCTCGAAAAATAGATCCTTTACATTCGATACACTCGTCATCCCTTGAAGCATCATTATTGAAAAAAATGCAGCAACAAGCAACTCCAATCCATTGACTATCTTTCCGAAGGTTGATAGGTAGGGGAATCTTAATTGAAGAGTCACTTTCTTGTTGGCTAAACCATTCTGGAATTTCACTTCCGGGCATCATAATATCAAAGAAGCCATCATCAAAAAATTTTCTTGATTTTGGAAGTGCCTGCAAAATAAAACACAAGTCGTTTGGTAACTAAAACCATAAATTCTCAAGTATGAGATTTTGTAAGGGAGAAAAAATAGATTAATCGACCTCGATATGTTCTTTCAGCAGTGTTAATGCATTGGTTTTCTCAGCCAATTTGAAGCAATTAATGGCACGAATGTTATCACCACCCACTAAATTGCATACTTTTGATGGACTTGCAACTACTTCAAGTGAAGAACAATCATCTATTATTACACTTCTTATACTTGTTGGTAGCTCAGGCAACGATTTAAGCATCTTGCAACCTGACAATTTAAGCAATTTAAGCCTGGAAAGTTGAGTAAGAGCCAAAGGAATGGTGAGGAAATTCTTACCACTAAGGTGAAGACGTATCAAAGAGGATAGACCAGAAAGATCACTATGAATATCGGCTTCACCAAGAGTGCACATGTTGCAATTTGACAAGTCAAGAACATGAAGTTTTGAGAGTCGAGTAAGAGATGCAGGTATGCGGATGAAATTGTTACCACTAAGATCAAGATAACTCAAAGAGGATAGACCAGAAATATCATAATGAGTATCACCAAGAGTGCACATGTTGCAATTTGACAATTCAAGACATTCAAGCTTCGAGAGTCGAGTAAGAGATGCAGGTATGCTGATGAAATTGTTACCACTAAGATCAAGGCTCCACAAAGAGGATAGACCAGAAATATCAGGTGGAATATCTCCTTCACAAAGATGGCAGTCCCTTAGTTTTAGCTCTCTTAAAGAACTCAAACCTGACAACAAAGGCAACATCCGAGCCATGGGATTCGTCCTTCTTCCTTGGATTACCTTGAAAAGAGAAGGCAAATTTGGTAGTAACTTATATGATGGTCCCTTGCGCCCACTGAAAGACAGAACTTTAAGATTTTTAAATTGAAAAATGAAGGATGGTGGTTCTGTTATGGCTGTTTCACTCAAGTCGAGCTCTTCCAAAAACTTTGCTTGCTGCAAATTCTCCGATAAAATTTTCACTCTATAACAACCGGAAAGATCAAGAGTTTTGAGACGTTCCATTTGCCCATCAATCTCTGGAAACCTTACAAGACTTGAGCAACCCGAAAGAACTAATGTTTCAAGAGATTCCATTCCAATTTTGGTTGGAAGACTCTTAAGACTTTTGCAATCTCTTAAATTCAAAAGTTTAAGGCTCTTAAGCACTCCAATTGATGGATGAACATCCACTAATTTGGTACAACCTTCCAAAATCAAAACTTCAAGATTTGATGCTGTTGTGAAGTCTGGTGTCTTGATTAGGTTTTGGGACCCTTTGAGGTTCATTATTTTCAAGTTAAACAAGGGCTGTTGAAGACCATAATAAATTAGAAACAAATGAGAAAACATAATAATGCTCAATTTTGTTATTTTGTTTTACCTTTATCAAAGTTTAATAATTTATACTAAAATAAGCTAAAACACAAGGATAAGATTGAGCTAATTCTTACTCTATTTCCCTTCCATAGTTGTTTAACGTGACTACATGGTAAAAGAAGTGCGACAAGGTTGTCCGGTTGGAAGCTTGAAGGCAAGCATCTTAAAGGATACCCTGTCCAATCTAAAAGCCGTAGTTCATTAGAAAGATATTTGAGGTCATCACAATTTGATAAGCAAAGCACTTTAAGTAATCTCAAATTTTTCATCTTCAAGAAGGTATCCGCACTAAAATTGAGTATCTTGCACGATTCCCTAATAATCATGAGCAAAACAAAAATGAGCTTCAAAATATACAAAAATATTTAATATCTAGAAGCTATGTTGCATCGATATTGTTTTTTAAGTACTCGTATCCAATTCTTATATCTAATGCACATCCATATATGGGTATTAAGATATGATCCTTTAAAATCTTTTTAAATACATGAAAAAAACCTATTTAAAATTTTTTTTTGAATATACTCATATTAAAGACATACTTTTATCTATCAGTCACATCCGAGTTTAAATTACCTAATCCTAAAAAAATGAATTAATATGTTGATTTATATTTGGTCCGCAAACAATACAAATTCTATATAAGTTAATGAACCGAACAATGACACATAATTAAAAATGAAACCATTTTCATTAAAAAAAAACTTTTGATGACATGTTACAATATAATTCATTGATATACACGTGCATTAAATATATACCATTAATTTTCACAAAAAAAAGTATACCATTAATATTTTAAAAATACATACATTTCCCTTTTGATTCTTTAATAGTAAATATGTTGCTAAATAAATTTTATAAGTAAACATTGAAATATTGAGTATCAAAGGTTTTGCTATAGTTTATTATCATATTTAAAAATAATAATTATTTATGGTAATTATTTACGGTACACATAAATTTATTATGAGTGTTTTCTTACCTTTTATTATTGATGATCATACCTTCAATCATTTTTGTAGCCTAAAAAAATCAAGAACATAAAATAAGAAAATAAAATAAATAATGTATAATGCAGGATAAAAAAAGAAATAGTATGTAACTTTTGTTGAATGATTTACAGTGTTTTTTGTTAGGACATGATGGACGTCTCTTTCCTCCCACAATCTGCAACGTTTTCCAGGTTCATCAATACATTTTTCTCTAACAATTGTTCTTCCCATCTCTTGTAACAAGTCATGCATCTTCAAATTTTTGTTGTGTTTATCGACTTTTACGAGAGATTTTTTAACGAGAACATCAAGTCCAATATCAGGAAAAAACTCACAACCATCTAATACTTTGATTACAAAATCTTTATTCTCCCTATCGAAGAAGCATGCTATATCTAAAAATATATTCTTCTCCCTTTCTTCCAGTCCTTCAAAACTGATTCGAAGTTTATCGAAAATTTCTTTATTAGAATCTCTTTTAAGTCTTTCAATTGCACTTCTCCATTGAGTCTTATCTCTACCGCACAAGAAGGAACCCAAAACTTCAAGAGCTAAAGGGAGTCCGCCAGCATAATTTACAACATGTTTAGAAAGCTCAATGAAATCATCTTTCTGCACTGTATCACTATGAAAAGCTTTCAGACTGAAAAGTTGAAGCGCATCTTTGGGATTCAATGTTGTGGGCTCATACATATCATCAACTGGCCAAGATCGAAGCAAATGTTCTTCTCTTGTTGTTACAACGATTCTACTTCCTAATCCGAACCAATCGTGCCTTCCAACCAAGCATTTTAAGTGTTGTATGTTATCAACATTATCAAGAACAAGAAGAACCTTTTTGTGAGACAACCTATGGCTAATTATGTAACTCCCTTCATGAACATCGAAAAAGTTGAAGCATTCACCATGAAAGATCTGTGAAAGAAGTTGTTTCTGTAAAGAAACTAGTCCGCATTTGTCTGAAACTTCTCGAATATCAGCAATAAAGCTTTTACCTTCAAAATGAGATGACATTTGAGTGTAAGCAACTCTTGCGAGTGTCGTTTTACCGATACCACCCATTCCGAAAATTCCTATAACGCGGACATCATCTTCCCCAATGTTTATTTTCAAATATAAATCCTCCAAGCGTTCACTAATTCCAACCAAGTCGCTATGAGTAGATGGATATGTCCGACATAGTTTTGCTGATATCTTCTTGACAATGTCTTTAATAAATTCTGATTCATGCCTAAAAAAAACAGAGGAAAATTTAATTTTTTGAATAAAATTTTGTTGATATGTTTCAAATAAACTTTCTTTTTCAATGAATCATCAAACATAATATAGTTTGGAAGCAAACAAGAACCAAGAATAAGAAAGCAAGATCTGTTGCGGAGCCAGAATACAAAGTTTGCTCTTCTATTGAAATATGGCACTTTTCAGTTAAACACATAGGATTAGAAAGAAAAAAAAAGTTATACATATATATCCAAAAAACTAGAAAAGAAAGAAGAAAAGAAAGAATTACTCGTTATTTAAATGCCATCCCTTGATTCCAGCCACTTGAATTAAAGCATTTCGCCATCTTTGGATCTTCTCACTATCTTCTTTGTATCTCTCTTTATGTCTGGCAAAGGCTTCTTCCACTTTCTCTTTCTGTTTTCTTAAATCAGATGGATCAACATGGTAAAAAATTGGAAACACTTTATGGCCGTCGTTGTTATGTTGTTTAACAATCTCAGAAAGCTCATCCAAGCACCAACTTGAAAAGGCATAAGTATGTGAAAAAATGACTACCGAGCACCATGATTGCTGAATTGCTTTAAAGAGCTCAGGTTCGATCTCTTCACCGGCCTCCAGTTTTGGATCATCTCTGAAAGTGACGATCCCACTCCTACTTAGAGCATCATAGAGATGATCGGTAAAGTTGTTGCGGGTAACTTCACCTCTGAAACTCAAGAAAACATCATATTTCTTTCTAGAAATGGAGGAAGAAGTTGAGGGTAAGGACAACATGAGGATGTATGGAAGGAGAAGGATATCTCAATCTGGAGTTCAAAATCAGAAAATAATGAATATATGAGGAAAAACATATCAGAAACAGAAGAGGGGTGAGAGTTAAAAATGATGGAGGGTTTGTATTATATGTACTTAACAATTAAAGAGTAGATATGACAATGAAAAATAATAATTAAAAACATTAGTGCGGTTGTTAGTGATTTGTATACAATGAAAAGTAATAACTAGCCATTGACTTATCAATAAAAGAATTGTTATTACAACAAAAAATATAATATTCCGATTTGATTATTACCAACAACAATTGTTTATATTTATTAACTTTTAAAAACTTAAAATTTCTGCGTCATAAAAAACATACATGTGAAATGTAGAAATTTAAATGATTTATAATCCGTCATTGTCACCTTAGCAGAATCATTGGTATTTAACAATAAATGGTGGTGGTGAAAGCAATTTATTTTATAAATTTTGTTACTGAGGGATTTAATTGATTCCCTAAATAGGGTTATGATCTAAGATATGGGAGGCTTATTACTTTAGTGTCTGCTTCCATTTCAACTGGGCAACCTCTGTTGGTCCTCCACTTCCATGCTTTTATTGATCTAGGCGGTAAACATAAAGCACCAAGATCATTTTTCTTGCACTGATCAGATCATCTATCTTATTGATATTTTGGCTTTAGTTAATCCCACTGTCAAAATCCCTTTAGAAGACAAGACCTACCAAGAATCAGTGATAAACGAAAAGGCTTACAATCCCGTTAGAAGAGCAATTACCACTTAATTTTAGCAATTAGTGCATGTTGCTTTCAATGAAATGCATCTACTTCTAAGCTAATTCTTACTTTTTATACATTCAAACATATATATTACTGTTTTCTCATCTAAACTATATCCTTAGCTTAAATAATATTAATTTTACTTTAACCCATGAAGTTTAAATGATACTTTGTTAGCCCTTTTAAGTACTATTAAGCCCATACAAACTACAAAATGAAGCTATTTAAATACTAAAGAAGCAGGCACTGAATCACACCTAAACACATTTTCACAATTTACTTTAAATTACATAAACCTAAATTTAATAAAATTAATATTTTAATTTATATTTAGGGCATTGATAATGCATATTTTTAAATATTTTCAATGAACCAAATAATGTTTTAATTTTTATCATAATAGGCTCAGGGGCAAAATCAGAAAAAATTTTTAGGGGGTCGAAATTAAATTATAATTTTTGCGATAGAAAAAAAATGCTATTTCACCATTTTAATAGATTATATTTTTTAGGAAAGACCAAAGTACAATTATACCTTTACTAATTTAAAACTTTAAAAATTTTAAAGGAGCCATATGAACAAATCTTTATCTTAAAGGGGCCGAAACTTTTGCCAGCCCCTAATTTCACCACTGTATAGGCTCTTAATTTGTAAACACCTACATCTCTCTAATGTTTTTTTTCAAGGATAATAAATTGCTAGATAAAATTCATAAAGATATTAGTGAAATATGAAGCACTAAAGGTTTTTGACTTTTTTTATTGAATCTTTGAACATAACAAAAATATATATATATTAATAATAGAAATCGATAAGTGTGTATATATATTTTCTTACTTTTTTTTTTATTGTTGATGATTATACATTCAATCATTTTTGTAGCTTAAAAATAATTAAGAATATAAAATAATTAGAGGATAAAATACACAGGATGAAAGTATTAGGGAGGTCACTCTATTATAGGGATAGGATTAAATTATTCCATTTACTATAAGGGCTAGTTAATATATTGTTATGGTTTTATAAAATATTAATTATCACATTAATCAGTACTAATTAGGCATTGTAAGAGTTATTTAAATGCTAAAAGACTTGCTTGTTTAATTATTAATTATTGTTTATTTAATGTGGTGCTCATGGACTGGATTAGGTAGAGTTCGGGTCAAGCCTAAGCATGATAGGGTCATATTTTATGTTTGCTCAAACTTGGCCCAACCCTAAATATGAGCTTAAAATTTTACCCAAACCCGTCTATTTTTGCGAAAGATTAACCCATGTCCATTTTAGATCCGCCTGTACTATTTTTTATTTTTTAAAATATTTATATTATATTATTTTAATATTTAATAATTTTATATATTTTTTGAAATTTTTTATAGTTACCTTAACATTATTTTAATGTTTACATTAGAATAGTATTATATATTTAGTATAGGTTTATTTTTTTAATGTGTTCTAAATTACAAAATATAAAGTATTATGAACTTAAAAATTAGCCGAGCTGAGCCGGATTCAAGCTCGAGCCCGACCTATATTTTAGATAGACTTCAATTTTTTGTCCAAGTCTATTTTTGAAATTGTACACATTTCTATTACGTTAAAAGGAATGATTAAAATTGTAAAAGGTATTTAAAAAAAAAACTATGTTATCAACATTTGGGATAGGTATAGAATATAAGTATGAATAAAAATTTTAAATTTTTTTAGTATATAAAAGGGATTATATCTCATACACATTACAAATAAGTCTTGAGTGCTTACTACAAATGAACTAAAAGATGTAAATAAGGTATATATGTAAAAAAGAATTAATCGAACAAGGTTGGTTCAGTAGTTTACCAAAGTTAATGCTTCTTCTCCGATTGGCCCATTATAAAATTGAAAAATTTTTGCATCCGTCTTGGTTGTGGCCCTTCTCCCTCTGCTTCCTCGTAGATATTACGTTTTCGTTTTACGTGAGAAGTGCTACCTAGCGATTCATTGTTGTGAGCAGAGTGTTGGAGGATGTGTTCAAAATTTGAAGAAGATTGAGTGCTATGACACTGCAACTCTTTGTTTTCTTCCAAATCTTTCTCATACACTATTCTAACACCGCACTTCTTCGCCTTAAAACTGTAGTTACCTGCAAAAGATATCTGAAGCTCATCGCATTCTTGATCCGAGCAATCTGCTGTTAGTAAATTCTTGGGTTCACATTTATCCTCCAAGGAAGATGGATATAGTTCATCACGAGACCAATAATTAAGAAAAAGGTGGTCCTTCTTTATGGGTTGGACATATTCCTGACCTAAAGAAATTATACTCGAATGGACCGCTCGATAATTTTTGCAGCCAGATTGTCCTGCAATTTTACTTTGGATATTAGCTTTACAGCCGAAAATCTTATCACCAGAAGCACTATCATTGACAAAAATGCAGCACACAGCGACTCCAATCCATTGACTGTCATTCTGAATATTGAGAGGCAGAGGTATTTCAATTAAAGGGCCACCTCTCTGTTGCCTGAACCATTCTGGGATTTCATTTCCAGGTATAATAACAAAAAACCTTTTTCTTGAATTTGCAAATGCCTGCAGAGTAAAACACCAGTAGTTCAGTAATGAAAATCATAAAATTTCAAGTATGAGATTCTATAAGGTAAAAGAAAAGAGACATATTAACTGACCTTAAGATGTTTTTTTAGCAATGTTAATGCATTGTTGTTCTCCGCCAAATTGTAGCAGTTAATGGCTGTAATGTAAGCAGAATCCGATAAATTGCATACTTTTGATGGACTTGCAACTACTTCAAGTGAAGAACAACCATCTATCCACACATCTTCTGTACTTGTTGGTAGCTCAGGCAACGATTTAAGCATCTTGCAATCTGACAATCTAATATAATTAAGCTTGGAAAGTCGAATAATAGATGCAGGTATGCTGATGAAATTGTTACCCTTAAGATCAAGGAATTTCAAAGAGGATAAACCAGAAATATCACTAGGAATATCTCCTTCACAAAGACTGCAGTCCCTTAGATTCAACTCTCTTAATGAAGACAAACCTGACAATGAAGGTAACATCGGAGCCATGGAATTTGTCCTTCCTCTTCGGATTAACTTGAAAAGAGAAGGAAGATTTTGCTGTAACTTTGATGATCTTTTGCATCCATTGAAAGACAGAACTTTAAGATTTTTAAATTGAAAAATGAAGGATGGTGGTTCTGTTATGGCTGTTTCACTCAAGTCGAGATTTTCCAAAAACTTCGCTTGCTGCAAATTCTCCGATAAATTTTCAACTCTATAACAACCGGAAAGATCTAAAGTTTTTAGACGTTCCATTTTCCCATCAATCTCCGGAAACCTTACAAGACTTGAGCAACCCGAAAGAATTAATGTTTCAAGAGATTCCATTCCAATTTTGGTGGGAAGACTCTTAAGACTTTTGCAATCTCTTAAATTCAAAACTTTAAGGCTCTTAAGTACTGCGATTGATGGATGAACATCCACTAATTTGGTACAACCTTCCAATATTAGAACTTCAAGATTTGATGCCGTTGTGAAGTCTGGTGTCTTGATCAGGTTTTGGGACCCTTCAAGGTTCATCATTTTCAACTTACACAAGGGCTGTTGAAGATCACAATAAATTAGAAACAAATGAGAAAACATTACCTTAATCAAAGTTTAATCATTTATATTAAAATAAGCTAAAATACAAGGATGAGATGAGTTAATTCTTACTCTATTTCCCTTCCATAGTTGTTGAATGTGACTATATGGTAAAAGAAGTGCGACAAGGTTGTCCGGTTGGAAGCTTGAAGGCAACGATCTTAAAGGGTATCCTTTCCAATCTAAAAGCCGTAACTCATTAGAAAGAAATTTGATATCATCACATTCTGATAGGCAAAGCACTCTGAGCAATCTCAATTTTTTCATCTTTGAGAATGCATGAACACTTAAGTTGAGCATTTTGCTCGATTCCCTAATAATCATGAGCAAAACAAAAATGAGCTTTAGGATATACAAAAACATTCAATATCTAAAAGCTATGTTGCATCTGCATTGTTTTATTAAGTACCTGTATTCGATAATTATATCTAATGCATATCCGAATATAAGTGTTAAGATATGATCCTTTAAAACCTCTTTAAATACATGAAAAAACTTTTTTCTTTTTTAAATTGAACATGCCCATATAAATAACTTATTTATAACTAATAGTCACATCCACATAAAATTACCTAATCCTAAAAAAAATTTAATTAATATTTTGATTTATATTTGGTAATGCATAATTCTATACAAGTTAATGAATCAAACAATAGCACATAATTAAAAATGAAACATTTTCATTAAAAAAAAAACCCCTTTTGAAGACATGTTATAATCTAATCCACTTATATACAGTATTAGTGCATAAATAGATACCATTAATATCTCAAAATGTCAAACATGTTCTCTATTCATTATTTTGAAAGAGCATTACGTTGTTAGATAAATTTCATAATTAAACACTGACATATTGAGCGTATAAGATTTTGCTAGAGTTTCTAATTATATTTTAAAAAGAATAAAATAATTGTTTACAATATACATAGATATAAGTTTATGTGTGTCTTCTTACCTTTTATTATCGATAATCATGCCTTCAATTATTTCTGTAGCCTAAAACAATCAAAAATAAAAAATAAGAAAATAAAAATAAATAATGCATAATGTAGGATAAAACTTTTGAAAATTTACATTTTTATTTAACATTATTATACTCAAAATATAATAAATAAAACATTTTAAACAAAGTAAAATAGTTTCTAATCAGGGTAATGCAATGCAATGAAATTAAATATTTATTTTTACAAGTTGTTAATATTTGTAAACATCAACCATACCTTATCTCAAGAAGTACCAAATATCATTTTTGAAGGACTGCTGTATCAACTAATTAGACTAAGCTTTGAATTTATATCATATATTGATTAGAATTTTATACAAAAAAGAAATAATATGTAGCTTTTGTTGAATGACTTACTGTGTTTTTTGTTAGGATATGATGGACGTCCATTTCTTCCCACAATCTGCAACGCTTTCCAGGTTCGTCAACACATTTTTCTCTAACAATTTTTCTTCCCATTTCTTGCAACAAGTCATGCATCTTCAAATATTTGTTGTGTTTGTCGATTTTTACCAGAGATTTTTTAATGAGAACATCAATTCCAATATCTGGAAAAAACTCACAACCATCCAATACTTTGATTACAAAATCTTTCTTCTCCCCATTGAAGAAGCATGCTATATCTAGAAATATATTCTTCTCCCTTTCTTCTAGTCCATCAAAGCTGATTCGAAGTTTATCGAGAATTTCTTTATTAGAATCCCTTTTAAGTCTTTTAATCGCACTCCTCCATTGAGTTGCATCTCTAACGCACAAAAAGGAACCCAAAACTTCAAGAGCTAAAGGGAGCCCACAAGCATAATCTATGACATGTTCAGAAAGCTCAATGAAATCATCATTCGGCACTATATCACTATGGAAAGCTTTCAGATTGAAAAGTTGAAGCGCATCTTTGGGATTCAGTGTTGTGGGCATATACACATCATCAACTGGGCAACATCGAAGCAAATGTTCGTCTCTTGTTGTTACAATGATTCTACTCCCTAATCCGAACCAATCATGCCTTCCAACCAAGCATTTTAGGTGTTGCATGTTATCAACATTATCAAGAACAACAAGAACCTTTTTATGAGATAACCTATGGCTAATTATGGTACTCCCTTCATGGACATCGAAAAAGTTGAAGCATTCACCATGAAAGATCTGTGAAAGAAGTTGTTTCTGTAAAGAAACTAGTCCGCATTTGTCTGAAACTTCTCGAATATCAGCAAGAAAGCTTTTACCTTCAAAATGAGGTGACATTTGATCATAAGCAACTCTTGCGAGTGTTGTTTTACCGATGCCACCCATTCCACAAATCCCTATAATGCGGACATCATCTTCCCCAATGTTTATTTTCAAATATAAATCCTCCAAGGGTACAGTCATTCCAACCAAGTTACTATGAGTAATTGAATATGTCTGACATAGTTTTGCTGATATCTTCTTAACAATGTCTCTAATAAATTCTGATTCATGCCTACAAAGAAAGAAAATCTGATTTTTTGAATAAAATTTTGTTGATATCTTTCAGATGCACTTTCTTTTTCAATGAATCATGAAACATAATATAGTTTGGAAGCAAAGAACCAAGAATAAGAAAGAAAGATCTGTTGCGGAACCAGAATACAAAATTTGCTCTTTTATTGAAATATGACACTTCTCAATTAAACTAGAGAAGAGAAAAGAAAAGAAAGAATTACCTGTTATTTAAATGCCATCCCTTGATGTTTGCCACTTGAGTCAAAGCATTTCGCCACCTTTGGATCTTGTCTCTATCTTCCTTGTATCTCTCTTCGTGTTTGGCAAAGGCCTCCTCAGCTTTCTCTTTCTGTTTTCTTAAATCGGATGGATCCACATTGTAGAAAATTGGAAATACCTTATGTCCCATGTCGTTTTTTTGCTTAACAATCTCAGCAAGCTCCTCCAAGCACCAACTTGAAAAGGCATAAGTTTGTGAAAAAACGATTACCGAGCACCATGATTGCTGAATTGCTGTAAAGAGTTCTGGCGCGATCTCTTCGCCGACCTCCAGCTTTGAATCATCCCTGAAAGTGACGATCCCACTCCTACTTAGAGCATCATAGAGATGATCGGTAAAGTTGTTGCGGGTATCTTCACCTCTAAAACTCAAGAAAACATCATATTTCTTTCTAGAAATGGACGAAGAAGTTGAAGGTAATGACAACATGAGGATGCATGAGAAGAGAAGAATATGTCAATCTGGTGTTCAAAATCAGAAAATAGATCGCCCAATACCCACAAAGAAACTATAGAAAAAGTAAGTATATGAGCATAGGGGCGGAAATTAGGGGTCAAAGATGAGCTATGGATGTGTTCTTTCCAGGAAGGTGAGAGTTGGCAAAGTGGATGCTAGTTTAATTATAAGTAATAATTAAAAATGTTGGACGGTTTGTATTTTACGTATTTAATTATAAGATTATGACAATAATAATTAGAATATAATTTTAAAGCATGTGACTATCAGTTTGAATACACTCTGCACACTGTAGGTTGTTTAGTATATTAGCATGTGACCATCAGTTTGAATACACTCCATACTGTCTCCTTCAATTCTAAATGACTTTTATGTATTATTTTCCTCAAACCCAAATTAATTCATAATCATTTAAAAATTTCATAATCCATAATAATTAAACTTAAAAAGTTTAAGTTTCATATATATCTAAAATTATTTAAATTTGAGTTGATTTTAACTATGGTATAAAAACTTAACTCAAGTTCAAATAAAAAATAACTCAAATTTATATTGAATTAAAAAAATACTTAAAACTTGAATTGAGAGATCTATTTTTTATTACACCTTATATTGCTCGGGAAAAATAAAGGAGTTAGTGGGAATGAGTGATCAAGCCAATAACAACTTTGTATAATATGGGGAATTATAAATATATATTAGAGAATAGATTGTACGAAATTATAATTTCATATAATCCTTATCCCTTTCTAATAGGAGAATCACAAATTAGATTTTTATCCTTGATTTTCATCTTTTTCATACAGAGTTTTTTTTACTTAAACAATTTTTTTCATAATTTGATTCAAATGTGAAAGCATCCGAAAGTTTTTAAGTTAATATAATGTTTAAAACTTCTCCTAACCTATCCCAACCATAAAAAAAAGGAAGATAAACGCTTTGCTCAAATAATTTTAAAAGATTAAATTGTACACATATCACATTTAATATATAAGTTGATCTAAGTTGTGGTAATCTTAAATAAAACTATTAACCATATAAAGATATATATATTTTAACCATCATATCTAATACTTGTATTATGAGTAAAGATATCTAAAATGATTATTTTATGTGTAAAAAAAGAATTAATAGGACAAGGGTGGTTAAGTAGTTTACCACAGTTAAATGTTATTTTTTGCATCTATATTTTTTAAAAATATTTAATATATGTATTTAAAAATACTTACATATATCAAATAGATCACACTGAATAAATTCTAAATATAATATATCCATCAATTATATAAGATACTCGTCAATAAAGGATATTGCTTGTTCCACTTTATCATTGAAACGGTGTGCACCGGCCGGTACGACCAGAACCGATGCAGAACCGACCACCATGATTCTACCTGCTGAACAACTAGGTATTCAGGCATAGTGCTGGAGAGGTGTCAGTTGAGTCAACTTTTGCATTGTTGGCTGTCATGTTTATTCTGATAGCTGCGTTGGGAATCCCCTACAGGTTTTTGGGATTTATAGTAGATTAGATGAGTAATAGAAGAAGCTATTAATATTATTTTGCAGATTGGATCAGTATGTCATTGCTAAGTTTGCTGAAAGTTTTGAATTGGTAGCAAGAACCCTGGCAGAGAATGCTGGACTGAATCCAATGGATATCATTTCTAAGTTGTATGAAAAGCATGCATCTGGAAATGCACTGTGTTGCGTGTAGATCAGGTAATTTAGTAAACGCTGAAAGCTTGAAAATGAAAATTGCACTTAAAATAGTTTGCTGATGGGATTAGGTTCTCATGCAATGCCGTTGATTCAATGTTTGCAGATTATGATGGCGAAACCAGCTGGAGGTCCAGCGAGGAGAGATCAACCTACAGGAATGGACGGGGACTAAGTCTTGCACGGTATGATTGATTTCCTATCTCCTGTATCTCACCACCCATGTTCGGACTTTGTTTAGGCGTCTATTTTATTTTTAGATGCTAAAACACTTGAGCTTGAAAGAATTTTGCATGTGATTTTAGAGTTTTTACTGTGTTTTTAATGTATTACCGTAACCTATATTAATGTAATCATTAAGAATGCATCAACGCTCAAATTAATCTTTTTATTCAATTTCCTAATAATTATGGGCAAAACAAAAATCAGCTTCAAAATATACAAAATCATTCAATACATTAAAGATGATGCGCTATTGCGCTTCAATACTGTTATTTTAAGTACTCTATAGGCTTATTATCTCTTTTGGCCCCTGCACTTTCAATTACATATTGTCATATGTCAAAAGTAAAAAAATACTTGAAAACTAAAAAAACTCATTAAAATCCAAAAAAAATATTAAAACTTAGAAAATTATAAAAACTAAGAAAAAAATTACAGAATTAAATGAAATTACAGAATTACCAATTAATTAATTAATATATGTGTTTTTAAGTGTGGAAATCCTGGGCTCATGATTGGAAGTGTGTTTACTAAATACTAGTGTAATGGTTTGCAAGTAAAAGTCAAATATGTTACTATCATATATGACAAATTCTTTGCAAGTAAAAGTCAAACATTTTACTATCATGTTTAGTATCTTAAACATTTTTTGTAAGTAATTTTTTATTGTTTTAACTAAAATTGTAGAAAAACAGTTAATTATCTAAATAGGGTGAAGGAAAGCAAGAATTAAATGATTTTTTTTTACTGAAATGGTAAATTTCATTGCGTTTCAAGCTTTTTTATTGAAAGGAAAGGAAAGCAAGAATTATAATCATAAGTTTTTTTATTAATTTTTTAAATACATATATTAGAGGTAAAGAGTTGTCACGATATTTAGAGTGTTTCATTATCAAAAGAGATCATCACGTTTACCAAATAATCTCATCTTATCGTCTTAAAAGGAGAGCAATTTCCTTACTACTGACAGGTAAAATCCCGGAAATTTCTTTGAGGTCTTAATCAAATCGATTAAGACAATGGTGTTTTGGTTTCTTTTTATTTATATTGGACTGATGGTGCAGAATAACTTGCTTACACAACAAAACTTACTAGAGCCCATAATCACTATTTCTGTAATTTTGTGTGTAATAATGTCTTGCTTGATCATGCTTGTGCTGCTGCTTTTCCTTCTGAACCTTGCATCTTCAGATATCAACGAGGGTCAGTTTAGTTTCTATCGGCTGCTTAAACTGACTAACTCTACAAGCCTAATAACAGGTCACATATTCCACGAGATTCCAATCCAATTCAAGAACTCCAAAAATGGTACTGTTTTCTCCTTTTCTACCACATTCATTTTTACAATTAGACCGGAACACGGCCATGGAATGGCCTTTGTAATCTCGCCAAAGAAAGAAATTCCCGCAGCTTCTGCCGTCCAGTATCTTGGTCTTTTCAATGAAACAAATAACGGTGACAGCTCAAATCATATTGTTGCGGTTGAGCTGGATACAGTTAAAAGCCTTAACGTTAATGATACTGATGACAACCATGTTGGCATCGATATCAATAGCGTAAACTCGGTGAAATCTGCTTCTGCGGGGTATTACACTGATGAAGGTGAGTTCATAAATGTCAGACTTGTAAACGGAGACCCAATGCAAATATGGATAGAATACAACGGGGTTGAGAAGCGACTCAATGTTACGTTGTATCCCATCGATCTACCAAGGCCAAAAACCCCACTTATATCCTACAAAAAGGATCTGTCTCCTTATATGTATGACTCTATGTATGTCGGCTTCTCGTCGTCCACCGGTTCTGTTTCAGCTACTTCATCCTCACACTACCTATTAGCTTGGAGTTTCAAGATGAATGGCTCAGCTGATGAGCTAGACTTGTCTCGCCTTCCAAAGATTCCACGACATGATAACGGAGGAATCAAGCAATTGAAGAAGATTTTGGCTATCACCCTTTCTTTCACAGGTCTCACTTTAGTCCTCGTATTGGTTTTCGGGTTTGTGTTGATCTCAAGGAAGAAGAGATTCATGGAGATTCTCGAGGATTGGGAGGTTCAGTTCGGGCCTCATAGATTCTCTTATAAAGATCTATTCAAAGCAACAAAGGGGTTTAAAAAAAGGAAGTTCTAGGGAGAGGTGGATTTGGTAGGGTGTATAAGGGTGTTTTACCCTCTTCCAACATACAAATTGCCGTCAAAAGGATCTCTCATGATTCAAGGCAAGGTATGAGAGAATTCGTGGCTCAGATTGCAACCATCGGTCGCCTCAGGCATCCGAATTTGGTTCGACTTCTCGGTTATTGCAAGCGCAGGCACGAGTTGCTTTTGGTTTATGACTACATGCCTAACGGAAGCCTTGACAAGTTTCTTTACTACCAACCTAATAGCATCCTTAATTGGACACAAAGGTTTAAGATCATCAAGGACGTAGCTTCCGCGTTGTTCTATCTGCACCAGCAATGGGTGCAAGTTATCATTCACAGAGATATCAAGCCTGCCAATGTGCTGATAGACGGTGAAATGAACGCCCGACTAGGAGATTTCGGGATGGCAAAGCTATGCGACCTTGGAAATGATCCTCAAACCTCTCATGTAGCAGGCACGCTCGGTTACATGGCTCCTGAGCTCGCAAGAACCGGGAAAGCAAACACAAGCACTGATATATATGCTTTTGGAATATTCATGCTTGAAGTTGCATGTGGTAGAAAGCCGATCGAACCACAAACGGCACCAGAGGAAGCATTTCTTGCTGACTGGATAAAGGATTGCTGGGATAAAGGAGACATTTTGGCGACTATTGATAAGAGGTTGGGGAAGAGATTTGTGGGACAACAAGCGGAGTTGGTGTTGAAGCTTGGGTTGCTTTGCTCACACCCGGTGACAGGGGCTAGGCCTAGCATGTCCAGCGTTATATCGTATTTGGACGGTGTTGCTTCATTGCCCGATGACTTCAGCTCTGTTATCAAAGTTCGAGAATTCCCAGCAGTATCAAATGATGTGGGCGCTCCTAATGAGTTGACAGCCGCGAGAAACACCGTTCCTTCAATAACAATTACAGAAGCATTTGTTTCTCACGGTAGGTGAAGTGGAAAAATGTCGGGGTTTTCTTTAAAAATTATGATTGTAAAATTAAATAAAAATTTAAAGCCTTCCGAATCGAGTAATAGGGTTTTGTATATATATTTAAGCATCATAAGTAGCATAGTGTGGCTGTTCATGCCAATATCATTTAGGAATATATTTTAAAGGCTTCTGAATCGAGTAATAGGGTTTTGTATTAAAAGATTAAAATATTCTCGATAACTTATTTAATTACATAATGACATTTTCATAATTTCGTTAGCTGAATTGTTGTCCGATTGATTTGGACGCCAACTCAATCAGGAGCTTAAATTATAAGATATAGATATAAACAATTGATGGAGGTAGGTGTGTATAATAAAATTAAAATGTTTAGAGTTATCAAGATAAAACTTTAGTTGAGTGGTAAATTAAATGTTTTATTATGCATCTAATTTTCTTTATACGTGTGATGCTCGGGTTGATTGTTTATATTAATTAAAATGTTTTTTTTTTAATTTTTATAAATAATATTAGGGAAAATTTTAAAAAATATTAATTTTCTTTAAATTGCTACGACTATTAGTGATAATATAAGGCAAAATTTTAAAAACTTTGGTGTAGAGCTATGAAAAATAAAAAGATAATATAAATATTAGTAATATTATGAAAATCATAGTTTTGGAATGTTAAATCAAGGAACAGATTGAATTAATTGAAATCTACATAGTAAGGACTTCAATATAAAAAATAAAAATTCCATTAGGATCTAAAAAACAATTTAATTAAAATACAATTAATCGATGCTTTGTTTAATCACTACATTAGAAAACCTTGAGTAAAAATTTTAGAGTTTTTAGAACATGCACTAAATCTATAACAATAAAATTATATACTTCATTTGTCTTTCTCCATATACTCTTCTACCCATCCAAATTCTTTTAAATCAAATTCTAAACTCTGCCAATCTAGACTTCTGACTTCTTCCTAAATACATCGATACCAGAAACCATTGGATGGGGTTGGGACGTCATTCTTAGCCTTGCCTTGATCTCTTCTTAAAGCTAAGTTCCCTTTTGCTTGTTGCTTCCTCTCTCTTTATCATTCCGGTGGACAAAGTGTAGCAAACAACTAACTACAATATTTTGATTTATATCAGAGGCAACATATTATTGAAAAATCCCTTAAAAAATAAATCACCCAAAAATCACCCTAGGTTTTGGTATAATGACACTCATTGCAATTAGCATGAAGAGAGCATGAGAGGCTCTTTGATAGTGTCGCGACCAGGATGACAGGCCATTGGTTTCAACTTCATCTTTTGGCTTGAAGTTGCAACCTCGAGGGCTTTGAATCGTGACTTTGAAGCTCAATGTCGCGACACCCTATGCTTAGTGTTACAATCTCCACAACAAACTACTCCATGTTGAATTTTGGTGAAGTTCAACTTTCTCAAGGTGATAAAAGGTCAATGTCGTGACACACAAGCACTTGTGTTGCGTCCTCCACAACAATTGAGTTCCTCCTTGATGTTTAGCCTCAATCACCTCCCTACACAAGCTCAAATTAATTATTAGACCTCTAATGACATAGTTTTATCAATTTGGGTTTCAAAAGTGATAAAATGTGATAAAAGCTAGCATTGAAACTAAAAGCTAAAAATCGATAAAAAAACATAAAAAAACTCTTAAACTACTTGAGAACAAGCTCGTTAAATATACAGGAGAGCCTAATTTACAATTTCAAATTACAATACATCATGCTTCACCACTCTACAATTACATACAAGGATTGTCATTGTTTTATAGGGTGGGGGTATACCTAGGTTCTGGTCGCACCTCAATCGGTCCTTGTCGAACTCCAACATCCTGAGAGGCAACAACTTACAGATCAATTGCAAGAGATGGATGGGATGTGGCAAGTGAGGATTGGAATGTGGTCAGGAAATGCAAAGGTATTCAATGAATAAGACATTTTCTTTGAATTCATTTTAAGGGACATTTGTTAGTGAATGAGGAGAGAGCTTGATGACATGTGACAACTGACACTAGTTACTCAAGATGTGAGCAGGTTGAGGCAACCATACAAGTTTTGAGGGATTTTTCTTTTGCTAAGAATGTTTGGAATAATCTTGTTCCAAATGACCTTAGCAGGTTTTTGCATATTAAGGATTAACTTGTTTGGAATTTAAAGAATATTGGGCAGATTGATGTTGAGGGAGTAGACTGGTCGTCTTTGTTTCCTATTATTTGTTATTATTTTTGGAAGTGTCGTAATGCTTTTGTGTTTAAAGATGCAAGTAACAGCAATGGGGACGTTGTTATGTCTAGTCTATCTTGGGTTAAAAGTTCAACTCACATAGGGTCTTATAATATTTTTGTTACAATGATCTCCAGAGCTGCAAAGCAATGGTGACATCCCAAGGAAGGTTGGGTTCAGATTAATTCGAATGAGACAACCAACATTAATATTGGTGCCACGGTGATTGAAGGGGTTCTAAGGGATGTGAATTCAAATTGGATTTTACCTCGTACCATGCCTCATGATTTGTTGAAAATTGTTGAACATGGACTGCAATGCAACAATAGGCCAAGAAGCAGACCAGCAACTACAGCAAACCAAAATTCGAGCAGGTCCAGAAGTAGCTTTGCTCTTTTGTTTATTTTTGATTATTTTGTAATGCTATCAAAGCTTGAATGTAACTAGACCTTAGAGTTGTTAGGATTTGAATTTGACAGATGTAATGGCTGAATAATTCAGCTATTTAATTTGTATTGTTTTGCATTCCAACTTGCTAAAACTGATGGGAGCAGTTACATATGTTAGGTATCTGTCATACTATTTTTGTAACACCTATATTTTCAAAGTTTCAATGAGAAAATAGGTGCTTCATCGGTTACTTGCTGTTCCTAGTCTTTCAATTTTGTTTCATTCTGTTTTGCTTGCTGTTTTGTGAGCTTATGCTCAGAAAATTTCATTTTGTCTTGTTTTCTTGCTGCCATTGATCCAACAAATGGTAATCAGAGCCTCCTATCTTTGAGGACCTCTGTTGTTTAAGTTTAGTTTTCAAAGCAAAGTCAGTTTTAGCAAGCATGAGTTTTGCTCCTCCTCCACCACCAGTTTTTGCTGGAGATAACTACCACATTTGGGTAGTCAAGATGAGGACATATCTTCAAGCACTTGACCTCTGGAGTGCAGTTGAAAGTGATGTTGAGCCACCACCACTAAGAGCAAATCCTACCATTGCTCAGATCAGGCAACATGGTGAGGAACGAGCCAAGAAGCACAAAGCCATGGCCTGTCTACAGAATGGTGTGTCTGATGTTATCTTCACTCGCATCATGGCCTGTGGCACTCCTGTTAGAGTATGCCCAAAGATCAATCATGAGATGGTTGTAATAACATACTTGATTTATCATGTTTATTAATATAAGGCGTTACCATTATTATTTCAGTTTCTTTTCTGTGTATATAAATAAACTGTTTTATAATAATGTCCTGAGAATAATATGATTATTCTTAAAAGTTCCTTAGTCAAGTATTATTGTTGGATAGGACAACGATAATGCATTAAGACTAACGTGTAGTTGATTGATGATAATGAGTTGTCATTGATATGGAATGTCAGAATCATTACATGAATATGTGTGTTAGAGAACAACATATTGGACTGACCCGTTATGAGTATGTTTCTTGGATTATTATGTAATTGTCAAGACATTACTCATAATGATTAATATTTATATGATCCTCAGACTTGAGATCATCATAATCCCAACATCGTGAGTTGTATATTTTGATACAGTCAAACGTACACCGTAACTGGTTGTTCTATAAAGACTGATGTTGGATATACCACAATCTATGTAGAGGGATATGGTTGGTCGATATAGGATAAGTCCCTCCTACATAATGGGAGTAATATCTTAGGCCACTTGATTAAGTAAGACTAGAAATGCATGGCCATGCTCAAATAAGTTGATATTAGATGTCATACTTATTTGTATATCGTAGTCTGCTTAAGAGATCAAGGAACATGGAATGGACAATGCAAGTGTGACTATTCCATGACTTGTGTCCAATCCAGAGATAAAGGACTTAAGGATTATTGCATAAAAGGTTAATCATAAAAAGGTTATGTCGAATCATGATCTCTTGTGACTTAGGTAGCAATGATGCATTGCTAGATGCCACTCATTGTTCGTAGCATTAGAATCGTTCTAGTGTTACTGCTAACGTTACAAGAACCTACAAGGTCACACCCTATAGTTGAAATGAACGGAATATACCATAGTTGGTATTGTTTTTGGGGTCGCTTGAATTAAATTAATTATAGAATTAATTTAACTCGGTAATCAAATTTCCAACACATTATGTACAAGGTTGTTGTACGTATAGTGAGGACATGAATTTGGTTAGCATAAGAATTCAAATAAATATATGGTTTACCGAACTTATATTATAATTAATGTAATTATAATTTTTGGTTTAAAATATTATCATATTTATTTAATTCTTAAAAACCCTAAAAAACAAAAGGATATAAATAATCACGTTTTTCTTTGTTTGAGTCTAGCAGCCGCATAAGAAAAGTAACTCTCAAAATTATTTTGGGGATTCCTTCCGTTCGTAGTCAACTGGGTGGATTACGTAGAGACCGGGATCACGATAGATTGCGGTTTTGGTTCGACAGCAGATCAGACTACTTGTTGTTGAGGTGTTGCTGTCTACTCTGAATAAACATTAGGTAAATTCGTAACCTTGATCACCCCGATTCATTCCTCACACATGGATCCATGGTTAGGGTCGCCGATTTTAATTTTTTTCGCTGCGCCGTAGGGGTGCAAGCGATCTAGCAACTCCTAAACAGGCATGGGACAGGCTGAAAGAGGAATTTATGGGATCGGATAAGACCAGGTAGCAACAAGTTATTAACCTGAGGAGGGAGTTTGAAAACTTAAAAATGAGGGAGTCAGAAACTATTAAACAGTATTCTGATAGAATAATGGATACTGTCAATAATATAAGACTCCTAGGAGAGAATTTTAGTGACAGTAGAGTGGTTGAGAAGGTGATTACCACTCTTCCAGAGAGGTTTGAATAAAAAATCTCCTCACTGGAGGACTCGAGGGATCTTACAACCATTTCATTGTCTGAATTGGTTAATTCTCTTTATGCACTCGAACAGAGGAGAGCTAGCAGATAGGAGGAGAATCTTGAAGAAGCTTTTCAAGCAAGAGCCAGAGAAGGTTCTAGCTCAAATTAGAGAGCTAAGAAACCTTGGTTTGAAAGAAAGGACAAATCAAGAAGAGAAACAAATAGAGATGCAGGCGGGAGGAGGTTTCCACCATGCATTCACTGCAAGAAGATTAATCACCTAGAGAAATTTTGCTGGACCAAACCAGATATACAGTGCAAAAGTTGTAAGCAGTATGGCCATCATGAGAAAATTTGTAGGAACCATGAGAAGACACAAGCACAACCAGTACAAGCCAAGACTGCTGAGGATGTGCAAGCTCAGGAGGAGCATGTGTTCACTGCTTCATGTTTTGCAGTCAACAGCAAATGTAGCTGGCTTGTGGATAGTGGTTGCTCACACCACATGGCTGCTGATGAGAGCTTGTTCAAGGATCTTGACAAGAGCTATATCTTGAAAGTCAGGATTGGCAATGGCAACTTGATTGAAGCAAAGGGGAGAGGTAATGTTGTGATCAACACTGGATCAGGTAACAAAATTATCTCAGATGTGCTTTATGTACCTGAAATTCATCAGAACCTGCTTAGTGTAGGCCAGTTAGTCAAGAAAGGCTATTCTCTAGTTTTCAAGAATAATTCATGTGTTATAAGTGATGCTCATGGTAGAGAGATAGTCTCAGCACCTATGGTAGAGAGATAGTCTCTAGTTTTTGTTAGGATATGATGGACGTCTGTTTCTTCCCACAATCTGCAACGCTTTCCAGGTTCATCAACACATTTTTCTCTAACAATTTTTCTTCCCATTTCTTGCAACAAGTCATGCATCTTCAAATATTTGTTGTGTTTATCGATTTTTACCAGAGATTTTTTAATGAGAACATCAATTCCAATATCTGGAAAAAACTCACAACCATCCAATACTTTGATTACAAAATCTTTCTTCTCCCCATTGAAAAAGCATGCTATATCTAGAAAAATATTCTTCTCCCTTTCTTCTAGTCCATCAAAGCTGATTCGAAGTTTATCGAGAATTTCTTTATTAGAATCTCTTTTAAGTCTTTTAATCGCGCTCCTCCATTGAGTTGCATCTCTACCGCACAAAAAGAAACCCAAAACTTCAAGAGCTAAAGGGAGCCCACTAGCATAATCTATGACATGTTCAGAAAGCTCAATGAAATCATCCTTCGGCACTATATCACTATGGAAAGCTTTCAAATTGAAAAGTTGAAGCGCATCTTTGAGATTCAGTGTTGTGGGCATATACACATCATCAACTCGGCAACATCGAAGCAAATGTTCGTCTCTTGTTGTTACAATGATTCTACTCCCTAATCCGAACCAATCATGCCTTCCAACCAAGCATTTTAGGTGTTGCATGTTATCAACATTATCAAGAACAACAAGAACCTTTTTGTGAGATAACCTATGGCTAATTATGGTACTCCCTTCATGGACATCGAAAAAGTTGAAGCATTCACCATGAAAGATCTGTGAAAGAAGTTGTTTCTGTAAAGAAACTAGTCCGCATTTGTCTGAAACTTCTCGAATATCAGCAAGAAAGCTTTTACCTTCAAAATGAGGTGACATTTGATCATAAGCAACTCTTGCGAGTGTTGTTTTACCGATGCCACCCATTCCACTATAAATATTTACATAGTATTTATATTCCTATATATTCTATTTTATGTGATATAAATTGCATAATATGTGAAAATTAAAATAAAAATATATTACAAAAAGTATAATGCGGGTTGAGCTAAGCTTTGACTTTAAATATTGGAGTTCAAACTTGGTCCATATTTTAAATGGTTCTAATATTTGCAAACTCATTTTGGAGCCTTATGGTATTATCTAATCCCTTTCATATTTTAAGTGAACCTTTAAACTTTAATTTAACCTTATAATTTATGTTAATAAATCCTTGTATTTCTTTGATTTAATAATGTTAACCGGACGTGACAAGTTAATTAAGATACAAGTTATGAAGCGAAATATTTTGTCTATTTGACTGTTAAATTTTTAAATGGATTTATGGCCAACATTATTTTTTTTGAGTATTTTAATTTTTTTTAAATAACAATACTCCAATTTAGTGTATAATTTTAAGGCGATATATAATTATTTAACAATGTTGATCCAATTATTACATGTGTTAATTTTTTTACTAGTAATATTGAGGTCAATACTTTCACCTTAAAATTGATTCTTGATCAATACCCTTTTCAATTATGAGTTGAATTTGGTTCCACGACGTTACGTTAAATCAAATGCAAGTAATTGGGTGAAATAGTTTGGTCAGAATTTAATTAAAAGGAGGTAATGTTAATTAGTAATGTTTACAATAATGAAGTGATTGAGTGTAAATAGTCTTGAGATTCATTTAAGTTTTTATATTATGATCTGACATACAAGCCAGTATATTTTTAATCATCTTTTAGTAATTATGGTTTAAATTAAATGAAATTACAGAATTATCAATTAATAAATTAATATAAGTGTGGAAATCCTGGGCTCATGATTGAAAGTGTGTTTACTAAATACTAGTGTAATGGTTTGCAAGTAAAAGTCAAATATGTTACTATCATATATGACAAATTCTTTGCACGCTTAGTATCTTAAACATTGTTTGTAAGTAATTTTTTATTGTTTTAACTAAAATTGTAGAAAAACAGTTAATTATCTAAATAGGGTGAAGGAAAGCAAGAATTAAATGATTTTTTTTACTGAAATGGTAAATTTCATTGCGTTTCAAGTTTTTTATTGAAAGGAAAGGAAAGCAAGAATTATAATCATTAAGTTTTTTTTATTAATTTTTTAAATACATATATTAGAGGTAAAGAGTTGTCACGATATTTAGAGTGTTTCATTATCAAAAGAGATCATCACGTTTAACAAATAATCTCATCTTATCGTCTTAAAAGGAGAGCAATTTCCTTACTACTGACAGGTAAAATCCCGGAAATTTCTTTGAGGTCTTAATCAAATCGATTAAGACAATGGTGTTTTGGTTTCTTTTTATTTATATTGGACTGATGGTGCAGAATAACTTGCTTACACAACAAAACTTACTACAGCCCATAATCACTATTGCTGTAATTTTGTGTGTAATAATGTCTTGTTTGATCATGCTTGTGCTGCTGCTTTTCCTTCTGAACCTTGCATCGTCAGATATCAACCTGGGTCAGTTTAGTTTCAATGGTCACTTGGATGTAGAAGGAGGAGCAGAGGTAGATTCTAGTGGGCTGCTTAAACTGACTAACTCTACAAGCCTAATAACAGGTCACATATTCTACGAGAATCCAATCCAATTCAAGAACTCCAAAAATGGTAGTGTTTTCTCCTTTTCTACCACATTCATTTTTGCAATTAGACCGGAATACGGCGGCCATGGAATGGCCTTTGTAATCTCGCCAAACAATGAAATTCCCGCAGCTTCTGCCGTCCAGTATCTTGGTCTTTTCAATGAAACAAATAACGGTGACAGCTCAAATCATATTGTTGCGGTTGAGCTGGATACAGTTCAAAGCTTTGACCTCAATGACATTGATAACAACCATGTTGGCATCGATATCAATAGCGTAAACTCGGTGAAATCTGCTCCTGCGGGGTATCACACTGATGAAGGTGAGTTCATCAATGTCACGCTTGTAAGCGGAGACCCAATGCAAATATGGATAGAATACAACGAGGTTGAGAAGCGACTCAATGTTACGTTGTATCCCATCAATCTACCAAGGCCAAAAACCCCACTTATATCCTACAAAAAGGATCTGTCTCCTTATATGCATGACTCTATGTATGTCGGCTTCTCGTCGTCCACCGGTTCTGTTCCAGCTACTTCATCCTCACACTACATATTGGCTTGGAGTTTCAAGATGAATGGCTCAACTGATGAGCTAGACTTGTTTCGCCTTCCAAAGATTCCACGACATGATAACGGAGGAATCAAGCAATTGAAGAAGATTTTGGCTATCACCCTTTCTTTCACAGGTCTCACTTTAGTCCTCGTATTGGTTTTCGGGTTTGTGTTGATCTCAAGGAAGAAGAGATTCATGGAGATTCTCGAGGATTGGGAGGTTCAGTTCGGGCCTCATAGATTCTCTTATAAAGATCTATTCAAAGCAACAAAGGGGTTTAAAAAAAAGGAAGTTCTAGGGAGAGGTGGATTTGGTAGGGTGTATATGTTGAAAAGTCAACAAAGGTAGGAAGCAACTTGTTAAAAAGGTTGAGCAAGTTGCACCGAATGTTGAAAAGTTGAATGGGATAATTGCAATTTTGGTCCCTAATTTTTTAGGCCATTTGCAAGTTAGTCCCTGAACCTCAACTATAAATAGGCCTTTTCATTTTTCATTTCAACCATCCCAACCAATCTTTCTCTCTTAGTTTTCTCTCTTCTCCCATTTGAGAATTCTTAAGGAATTCTATTTGTTTGTAATACTTTGGAGATAGTAAAGTTATCATCTGGTGTTAGTGCCCGAGGATGTAGGTATAATTTACCGAACCTCGTTAAATCTCTTGTGTTCTTTCTTGTCCTATTTTTCTTTCAATATTTGAGGGTATAATAGTAGTATTTAATTGTGCTATTAAATTACTATAGAAGGGATATTCTGTCTAAGGAAAGACTTGGTATTTAAGAGATCCATGTGATCCACCTCTCTTCCCTGGGAATTGAACTTTGTGTGATTTTTTAGTACAATAATTTACACGCTTCCGACCCTATTGGAACAACAAGTGGTATCAAGAGCCGAAGGTTAATCGTAGTATGCTCTGTGGTTGCAGTTTAAACTGATCTTCCACATCAGAAAAGATTTCCTTAGGTATATTGAAAGATTATGGAGAAAACGGTCGGTGTAGGAGCTTCAACATCGTCCATGTGGACAAGACCGACAATTGCAAATGCAAGATTGGCCGTGGAGATCTTTGATGGCACGGGCCATTTTGGTATGTGGCAAAGTGAGGTTCTAGATGCCCTTTTTCAGCAGGGTCTAGACATTGCCATTGATGAAGAGAAACCAGATGATGTACAGGAGAAAGATTGGAAGGCGATCAATCGATTGGCATGTGGCACAATTCGATCATGCCTTTCTCGAGAGCAGAGGTATGCTTTTTCAAAGGAGACTTCTGCAAATAAGTTGTGGGTGGCACTTGAAGAAAATTTTTTAAAGAAAAACAGTCAAAATAAGCTCCACTTGAAGAAAAGACTGTTTCGCTTCACATACGTCCCAAGTACCACAATGAATGATCACATCACCAAATTTAATCAGTTAGTCACTGATTTGCTGAATATGGATGAGACATTCAAAGATGAAGATTTGGCTTTGATGCTGTTGGGGTCACTTCCTGAGGAGTTTGAGTTCCTAGAAACTACTCTACTTCATGGCAGGAGTGATATATCTCTGAGCGAAGTCTGTGCGGCCTTATACAGTTATGAACAAAGAAAGAAGGACAAACAGAAAAACTCAATCAGAGATACAGAAGCTTTAGTAGTCCGAGGTCGTTCATACACTCGGAAGAAAACTCAAAAGGGGAGATCAAAGTCAAAGTCCAGACTCGGGAAAGATGAATGTGCCTTTTGTCATGAGAAAGGCCACTGGAAGAAAAATTGTCCAAAGCTGAAGAGTAAGGGAAAAGCTGCTGTAGATGCTTGTGTTGCAAAGCATGATACCAGTGACTCTGAACTATCACTAGTTGCATCATCATCGTCGTTCCACTCAGATGAGTGGATATTGGATTCGGGTTGTACCTATCATATGTCCCCTAACCGGGAGTGGTTCTCTGATTTAGTAGAACTAAATGGAGGAGTTGTTTATATGGGCAATGACAATGCCTGTAAAACTGTTGGGATAGGTTCAATCCAATTAAAGAATCAAGATGGATCAACCAGAGTTCTGACTGATGTTCGGTACGTGCCCAGTTTGAAGAAAAATCTCATCTCATTGGGAGCCTTGGAATCCAATGGTTCAGTTGTTACTATGAGAGATGGGGTTTTAAAAGTGACATCTGGCGCACTTGTGATATTGAAGGGCATCAGGAAAAATAACTTGTATTACTACCAAGGTAGTACAGTTATTGGAGCAGTCGCTGCAGCTTCCGGTAACAAAGAATTGGACTCAATGCAGTTGTGGCATATGAAGTTGGGACATGCCAGCGAAAAATCCTTGCAAATTCTGGCAAAGCAAGGATTGTTGAAAGGTGCAAAGGCTTGCAAATTAAAATTTTGTGAGCACTGTGTTCTGGGAAAGCAAAAGAGAGTGAAATTCGGCACTGCTATCCATAATACAAAAGGTATTTTGGAATATATTCACTCAGATGTGTGGGGGCCTTCCAAAACACCTTCGTTGGGAGGAAAACACTACTTTGTTACTTTTGTTGATGACTTTTCCAGAAGAGTTTGGGTGTATACCATGAAAACTAAAGATGAAGTGCTTGGAGTTTTTCTTAAATGGAAAACTATGATCGAAAACCAGACTGGCAAGAAAATCAAGCGGCTTAGGACGGACAATGGAGGGGAATATAAAAGTGATCCGTTCTTCGATGTGTGCCAAGAGTATGGTATTGTTCGACACTTCACAGTTAGGGATACACCACAACAGAATGGAGTGGCAGAGCGTATGAATCGAACATTGCTGGAGAAAGTTCGATGTATGTTGTCCAATGCTGGGTTGGGCAAGTAATTTTGGGCTGAGGCTGTGACATACGCTGGCCATCTTGTTAATCGTTTGCCATCATCTGCATTAGAAAGAAAAACTCCTATGGAGGTATGGTCTGGAAAACCGGCTACAGATTATGATTCCTTACATGTGTTTGGATCCACTGCATATTACCATGTGAAGGAGTCAAAGTTAGATCCGAGGGCAAAGAAAGCTCTCTTTATGGGAATCACTTCTGGAGTGAAGGGATTTCGTCTTTGGTGCTTAAGCACAAAGAAAATGATCTGTAGCAGAGATGTTACCTTTGATGAATCTGCCACATTGAAAAAGGTAGCAGATAAAGATATTCAGACGAGCAATACTCCACAGCAGGTGGAGTGTACTCCAAAACAGGTGGAGTTTGAGCAGATGGGGATTTGCCCAGTTAATAAGTCTAATTCTCCAGCCACAATGGAGGAATTAGAGGTTGAAGAGGTTCTGACCCAAGAACCACTAAGTACACCAGAACCAGTTGCAGTTGCAAGGCCACGGAGAGAAATTCGTAAACCTGCTCGATTTACTGATATGGTGGCCTACGCCCTTCCCGTTGTTGATGATATTCCTATCACTTATCAAGAAGCAATGCAAAGCTTAGAAAGTGATAAATGGAAAAGCACCTTGGATGAAGAAATGCAGTCTCTCCGGAAGAACAATACTTGGGAGTTGGCGCAATTACCGAAAGATAAAAGGGCAATCGGATGCAAGTGGGTATTCGCAAAGAAAGATGGATCTCCTAGCAAGAAGGATATTCGCTACAAGGCAAGATTGGTAGCTAAAGGCTACGCTCAGAAGGAGGGAATTGACTACAATGATGTATTTTCCCCTGTTGTGAAGCATTCCTCCATTAGAATTTTGTTGGCCTTGGTAGCACAGTTGAATTTGGAGCTAGCTCAACTTGATGTTAAGACGGCTTTCTTGCATGGTGAGTTAGAAGAGGAGATCTATATGACTCAGCCAGAAGGATACACAGATGCTGGTGGTAGAAATTGGGTTTGTAAGCTTAACAAATCGCTATATGGATTGAAGCAATCCCCGAGGCAGTGGTACAAGCGATTTGATAGCTTTATGAGAAGGCAGAAGTACACAAGAAGCAAATATGACAATTGTGTGTATTTGCAGAAGCTGCATGACGGATCTTTCATTTATCTACTCTTGTATGTTGATGATATGTTAATCGCTTCGAAGAGCCAAAATGAGATAGATAAGCTGAAGGCTCAGTTGAATCAAGAGTTCGAGATGAAAGATCTAGGTGAGGCCAAGAAGATTCTCGGCATGGAGATAAGTAGAGATAGACAGAGAGGCAAGCTTTGTTTGAATCAGAAGCAATATCTGAAAAAGGTATTACAATGTTTTGGTGTAAATGAAAACACAAAACATGTAAGTACCCCACTTGCTTCTCATTTGAAACTTAGTGCTCAATTATCTCCGAAAACTGAAGAAGAAAGAGAATATATGGCGAAAGTCCCATATGCTAATGCAGTTGGGAGTTTGATGTATGCGATGGTGTGTACGAGGCCTGACATTTCACAAGCTGTTGGAGTTGTGAGCAGGTATATGCATGATCCTGGAAAAGGACATTGGCAAGCTGTGAAATGGATTCTACGGTATCTTCGAAAAACCGTAGATGTTGGTTTAATTTTTGAACAGGATGAAGCACTTGGTCAGTTTGTAGTTGGATATGTTGATTCTGACTTTGCTGGTGATTTAGATAAACGTCGTTCAACTACGGGGTATCTGTTTACTCTTGCGAAAGCCCCAGTGAGTTGGAAGTCTACCTTACAGTCTACAGTAGCTGTGTCTACTACAGAGGCAGAATATATGGCAGTTACAGAAGCTGTTAAGGAAGCTATTTGGCTTAATGGATTATTGAAAGACTTGGGAGTTGTTCAAAGTCACATTAGTCTATATTGTGACAGTCAAAGCGCTATTCATTTAGCGAAAAATCAAGTCTATCATTCAAGAACCAAGCATATCGACGTAAGATATCACTTTGTGCGGGAAGTATTTGAAAAAGGAAAAATTCTACTTGAGAAGATTCCGACAACAGATAATCCCGCAGATATGATGACCAAGGTGGTAACAACAATCAAGTTTAATCATTGTTTGAACTTGATTAACATCCTGAGAATTTGAGCACCTTTAGGTGTATGGCGCTCGAGAGCGCATTTGGAGGCACTACAAAAGATAGCTTTATCGAATTTGGGGAGTTGAAGGAAGTATGTGAAGATGTGATTATCCTAATCAAATCTTCAAGGTGGAGATTGTTGAAAAGTCAACAAAGGTAGGAAGCAACTTGTTAAAAAGGTTGAGCAAGTTGCACCGAATGTTGAAAAGTTGAATGGGATAATTGCAATTTTGGTCCCTAATTTTTTAGGCCATTTGCAAGTTAGTCCCTGAACCTCAACTATAAATAGGCCTTTTCATTTTTCATTTCAACCATCCCAACCAATCTTTCTCTCTTAGTTTTCTCTCTTCTCCCATTTGAGAATTCTTAAGGAATTCTATTTGTTTGTAATACTTTGGAGATAGTAAAGTTATCATCTGGTGTTAGTGCCCGAGGACGTAGGTATAATTTACCGAACCTCGTTAAATCTCTTGTGTTCTTTCTTGTCCTATTTTTCTTTCAATATTTGAGGGTATAATAGTAGTATTTAATTGTGCTATTAAATTACTATAGAAGGGATATTCTGTCTAAGGAAAGACTTGGTATTTAAGAGATCCATGTGATCCACCTCTCTTCCCTGGGAATTGAACTTTGTGTGATTTTTTAGTACAATAATTTACACGCTTCCGACCCTATTGGAACAACAGTATAAGGGTATTTTACCCTCTTCCAACATACAAATTACCGTCAAAAGGATCTCTCATGATTCAAGGCAAGGTATGAGAGAATTCGTGGCTGAGATTGCAACCATCGGTCGCCTCAGGCATCCGAATTTGGTTCGACTTCTCGGTTATTGCAAGCGCAAGCACGAGTTGCTTTTGGTTTATGACTACATGCCTAATGGAAGCCTTGACAAGTTTCTTTACTACCAACCTAATAGCAGCCTTAATTGGACACAAAGGTTTAAGATCATCAAGGACGTAGCTTCCGCGTTGTTCTATCTGCACCAGCAATGGGTGCAAGTCATCATTCACAGAGATATCAAGCCTGCCAATGTGCTGATAGACAGTGAAATGAACGCCCGACTAGGAGATTTCGGGATGGCAAAGCTATGCGACCTTGGAAATGATCCTCAAACCTCTCATGTAGCAGGCACGCTCGGTTACATGGCTCCTGAGCTCGCAAGAACCGGGCAAGCAAACACAAGCACTGATATATATGCTTTTGGAATATTCATGCTTGAAGTTGCATGTGGTAGAAAGCCGATCGAACCACAAACGGCACCAGAGGAAGCATTTCTTGCTGACTGGATAAAGGATTGCTGGGATAAAGGAGACATTTTGGCGACTATTGATAAGAGGTTGTGGAAGAGATTTGTGGGACAACAAGCGGAGTTGGTGTTGAAGCTTGGGTTGCTTTGCTCACACCCGGTGACAGGGGCTAGGCCTAGCATGTCCAGCGTTATATCGTATTTGGACGGTGTTGCTTCATTGCCCGATGACATCAGCTCTGTTATCAAAGTTCGAGAATTCCCAGCAGTTTCAAATGAAGTGGGCGCTCCTAATGAGTTGACAGCCGAGAGAAACACCGTTCCTTCATTAACAATTACAGAAGCATTTGTTTCTCACGGCAGGTGAAGTGGAAAAATGTCGGGGTTTTCTTTAAAAATTATGATTGTAAAATTAAATAAAAATTTAAAGCCTTCCGAATCGAGTAATAGGGTTTTGTATATATATTTAAGCATCATAAGTAGCATACTGTGGCTGTTCATGCCAATGTCATTTAGGAATATATTTTAAAGCCTTCCGAATCGAGTAACAGGGTTTTGTATAATAGGGTTTTTCCTTTTTATTTTAAGATTTTTATAATGTTTTATATTGTAATAAAAATAGAAAGGTGGTCACATGCATAACAAATTAAAAAGCTTAATCGAATAAAAATGTAGTTGATGTATGTTTTATATTGTAAATAATCTTTAGATAAATATTTAAATTGGAGCGAAACTTTTGATGAATTGTTCACATCAGAATTAAATATGTAAAAATAATCAAATAAGATTAAATAAAAATTAAATCTTTTTGAATACCTTATATAAAATTATGTTTTTATCAATTAAATTTTAATTTTCAAATAAAATCTTTAAATATTATAATGCCAGGTATTCAAATATAATAAAAATTTGAATATAATTGTTTGCATTAGGAGAATAGTAGCTAAAGGAATCTAATGTTCAATAGGCAATAGGGACATGCATGTAAGTCACCAATGCCACGCCAATCTCCTTATCTCTTCATGAATCAATCTCCTTATCGCTCCAATTTAAATAGAAAGGTGGGTCACATGCATAACCTTTCTATTTTTATTACAATATAAAGCATCGTTGTCCGAAGTCCTTCATATGTTAATTTCTTAATTACATGCTCTATTGGTGTTTAACGTCAACAATGGCGCTTTCAAAAACGCCGCAAATACTTTTAGTATAAAAAAACACCGCTAAACACTTGTTATAGTTCAAATTCCTATATTTCCTACTGAACCTAGTAATAATTCTAGAAAAACTAGAATGGAAGAAATCCAAACTTCAACAATTGATAAAAAGTCAAAAGTTGGAATAATTATAAAAGTTACATTTCAGTTTAGAAAATATAAAAAATATTCTCTAAATGCCTTGATAGATACTGAAGCTACAATATGTAGTTGCAGAGAAAATGCGATTCCTGTAGAAAAATGCGAATTAATGAAAAAACTCATAAAAATAATGGGAATAGAAGGTAGTAAAACTATTATAAAATATAAAGCTAAAAATATATCAATCTATATAAACAATGTTAGATTTGTGATTCCTAAAATAGTATGTTTTCCTAACATGAAAGGAGATATATTATTAGGTAATAATTTTATTTGTAAGTACTTACCTTTTACTATTGATAAACATTCTATTTGGCTATCTAGTAAAAGAAGATTTTGTGGAAATTCCACTTGAAGAAAATAATAAAATTGTGTGTAATAAAAAATTTACACTTATTAAAATTAATCAGTTAATATTTGTAATTTATTACTAATATTTGCTGATTTTTTGAGCAGGCCTTTTAATGGATAGAGGTAAAAAGCCTCTACAAGAAACTGTAGGTGAATCGACTATCGTTCGCAAAAAGCCCAACAAAGGAAAAGCAGAATCAAACTCCAAAAAAGGATTTGTACCTGCACAAATACCATTTTATCCTAACCAATGATATTATGTGTCTTATCCAATGGTAAATCAACCACTTGGACCAAATGTTTTAAAATATCCAATGGTAAACCAACCACTTGGAAGCAGTTTTTCTAACATGGTGTATCAATCACCAATGTCTCAAGATCCATATTTAGCATCACAAACCAGTTATGCTGATATGATCAAAAGATCCGAAAATTTGTTGAAAGAACAACAAATAGAAGATGAAAAAGAAATTTTAAAAATAAAAGATTTTTATAATCTTAGTTTATCACCAGAATTTTATAATTTTATAAACGAGATATGGAAAACCCATATTTCAAATCAGAGAGCTAATTTCCGAAGAGCTCTTACCAGATTTTCATTATTTTTAGTTGAAAAAAAAAAGCTAAGGAAAATGAAGCTGAAGATTTATTATTAAATTCTATTTTATACAGAGAATGGGATGAATTCCAAATGGAATTCATGGAAATTAAGGAGATAAACAATTTTCTTGATATTTCCCAATATTTTATTTACAAAGGGAAAAATACCCCTATTATGAATAAAATATTTAGAATCTGTTTATATAACAAATCTAGACAGATGTTACTAGTAGAAATATTCAACAAAATCAATAGAACTATCTGTAACCAACAGATAATTCAATTTCAAAAATCATTTTCTGAATATTTTCTCCAATCTTATGTTTTTCCGAATTTTATTGGAAATAATATTTCAACTTTAAAATTTAGATTGGGTCATGAATCATTTAATATAACAAGTATCGAATGGGGTTTTGTTCAATAACAACGTAGGCAAAAATTTACCCATAATTTAAGTAATAATTTCTATCACGAAGACTGGGAAGACTTTGAAATGTCTTTAATATGAGAAGTATATCATATTCCCCTGAAAACGAAGTCACTGTGGAATTCAATTTTTGTTGCTAAGGCTCATTGAATATTCCACAATAATAATTGATAGACATTACATCACGACTTTTCTGAACATGAATTTGAATAAAATAATTTGGATTTATATGTGCAAATTCAGAGTTTTTGTTTGTGCATCAAATGGAAAAAAAAAACTGGATTTGGGGTTGGCAAATTCATTATCAATTTTTTATATCCCAAATGTAATAATTAAAATTCCTTTTGAACAAAATCCATAATTCTATTATGCTTTAGCACATTTCGCTTCTTGGTGTGGTTGTTGGATTGATTCATTACATAATTTCAATAAAAATTTTAAATAATTGATAAAAGTAATAAAGTATGGATAATAAAATTGAAATATATAAAATTCTCAAAATAAAATTTTAGTTGAGTGGTAAATTAAAATTTTTACTAATGCAATTAACGTATCTTTAAATCAAATCCCACCATAAGTATATTTTTATTGTTTTTTTTAAGTAAAAGGACTAAAGTATTCTCAAATAATTTAATTTATTTTAATTATGAAAGGACATTTTTGTAATTTCCTAATTGAGTTAGTGCCCAGTTTACACGTGACGCCAACTTTGTTAGGAGCTTAAATAATAGTATTAATATATACAATTGATAAAAGTAATAAAATGTGTATAATAAAACTAAAATATGTAATAAATATTAAAATAAAGCTTTGGTGAAATGATCAATTTTATGTTTTACTAACCTAATTGATGAACATTCAAATCTCATTTTATACATATTTTTATTGATTGTTTTAATTAAAATGCAACCATTCCATGTTTTATTTAATCGCTAAATTTTAAAACACTTAATAAAATTTTTAGTTTTTAAAAATGCCTCAGAATAAAATATATTATCGTACTATTTATTTCCCTAATGCTTTTATAGGAGTTGTTTTTATGTATTATATGGATCTACATATAAAATATATTTAATTTTTTTTAAAGGTTTAAATAAAAACAGTCTCATTTAAAATATAAACATGGCTTGAATAATTTTGTGTTTAATATTTGAGCAACCATAAGTTCTGCTAATACTTTACATAGGCTTAAATCTGAACTGATTTTTTTGTACATTTACTCGAGACTAGTGTTAATTAAAGACTTTGTATCAAATCTTTTATCATTTGACCAATAGTTTTGTGTGACTTGTTTCAATTTTGTTTTTTACTCAGTGGAGTTATATCTCAAAGTTAAAATCCAACATTATGATTAATTTGGAAATAAACTTATTTAAGGGTCAGTTTACTTGTTTAATCTTAAAGGCTGAAGATTTGGATAAAAGTACAAGGTTCAAAAAAATTCTAATAAGTCAATAAAACACTAAACCTGTCCCAACATCTGGACTGATCAGACATTGAGTCTTCAATGCTTGGACAGCCTTGGTCTTAACAGTTGTTGATGTTTAAAGTTCTCATAAAAGAAAAAAAAAGATTATTAAATATTAAATAAGTATTTTTAAAAAAATATATAAACAAGCTTAAAATGGATTTAAATTAACCATTTACAAATTTGGATGGACTTGATAAAATTTGAAGCTTGTATTGGACTGAACCTAGCTTGAGTAAATATAAAATGTGCTAGTATCACATATAGACTTGACATTGCTCGGCTCATAAAACCTTTGCTCGCGTAGGGATGAGAATTTAATTGAATCTAGTCGAATTGAGTAAAAAAAAATTTAATCAAGTTGAGAACTCTTATTTTATTATCCCAATTCGATTTTTTTTTTGAATTAAGCAGAGTGAAATGAAATTCAATCAAGTCAAGTCGATTAAATTTGCAGTGAATATAGATCATATTGGACTATCAAGAAATTATCCTCTCAAACCTCGCATGTAGCGGGCACACTTGGTTACATGGCTCCTGAGCATGCAAGAACTGGGAAAGCAAACACAAGCACTGATATATAAGCATTTCATGCTCGAAATTACTTGGGGTAGAAGGCTGATCTAAGCACGAGCATCGCCAGATGAAAATTTTCTTGCTGATTGGATAATTGATTGCTGGGATAAAGGAGGCATTTTGGCGGTTGTCGATGGGATGTTGGAAAAGCAGTTTGTGGTACAAGAAGCAGAGTTGGTGTTGAAGCTTGGGTTGCTTTGCTCGCACCCGATGGTGGCGGCTAGGTCTAGCGTGTCCAGTGTGGTATCGTATTTGGATGGTGTTGTTTCGTTACCCGATGATTTAAACTCTGTTATCAAAGCTCGAGAATTCCCTGGATTATCCAATGATGAGTTAATAAGTGAAAGAAACAACACCATTCCTCCATTAACAATTACAGTGTCGTTTGTATCTCATGGTCGGTGAAGTTGAATTAAAGATTGTCTTTCATTTGTTTCTTTTTAAGACGTATGATCCAAATTCAAAACATTTGTTGATAGAGTGTTTTGCAGCTTCAAAGGCCAAATGTGTTGTAAATTTACAACAACTGTATAGAGTGTTTGCATGGTGGAAACTGGTTCATAAGCCCTGGAAGCCCCCTTGTTCTTGTTGGAGTTGGAATCATCATTTGTAATAGGCGCTGTATAAAATATATCAATCATTACTCAAAAGCTTCATTTTCAAGGTAAATGAGAAAACAAAACAAAAAAAAAAGAGCTGAAAACCTTGTTTTAAGGGCTTTGTGACATAGAGAAGAATAACAGTGTCCTGGCACTGGACTGAGAAGAATAAAGCTCCCTCTGCTTCAATGCAGAAAGAGTAATATAGGGGAATCCTACTAAGAACAGCAGGGGACAATATCCAGATGGCTATTCTAGGAACATGATTTTTTGTATCTCAATCAAAGGCTTGAAAGGTCGAATTCTATGGGGTGCTTCAAATCCTTTCTTTGTGGGCAATGAGCCTTACCGCGATCGGCAATGGGCTGTGGGCCTTTACAAAGTGATGTATATTTGAAAGAGAATATCTCATCCTCGTATTCAGAGCCGGAGTCAGGTACCCTTAAAATAAAAAAATTTTCATTTAAATATTTTATAATTTATAAAATTTTAAATTAGTAATGGTATAATTGTATTTTGCTCCTCTAAAATGATAAAAAATTGATTTATTCTTTTAAAAATTATAAAGACAAAGGTTATTAGAATAGTGAAATTGTATTTTTATTATTGTTAAAATGTACAATTTAATTTCAACCCTCCAAAAAAATAATTTTTTGACTCCGTCACTGCTTTGTATTATAAGTAAAGATATGTAAAATTATTTTATATGTAAAGGACAAGGGTGGTTAAGTAGTTTACCACAATTAATGCTTCTTCCCGGATCAGTCCGTTACAAAATTGAAAACTTTTTGCATCCGTTTTGGTTGTGGCCCTTCTTCCTCCCCCTCCTCGTTGATATTCTGTTTTCGTACTGAAAGGGAAGTACTATGTATTAATCCATCGCTATCAGCAAAGTGTTGATAGATATCTTCGAAATTAGCATAATAATCAGTGGCATGGCTATGCATCTCTTTTATTTCTTCCAAATCTTTCACGTACACTATTCTAAAACCACACTTCTTCGCCTTCAAACTAAAGTTACCTAGAAAATATATCTCAAGCTCTTCGCATTCTTGATCCGAGCAATCTGCTGTTAGTAAATTATTGGGTTCACATTTATCCTCCAAGGAAAATGAAGAAAAAAGTGATCTTTCATGAGCCAGTTAAAAGCATGTCACTAAGTAAGTCGCTATTTACAAATATTTCTGGCTCAGGTCTGTTCTCTTTTACATCGAAAATTAACCTCTGATTCTTTTATAAATTAAAATTGTTGACTTCTTTTTGTCAGGTTTTTTGCTCTCAAATATGCTGCCTGCACTGTGTTGCGTGTAGAAAATCGCACTTAAAATAGTTTGGTGATGGGATTAGGTTCTCATGCAATGCAAAGCTGTATTTGTTGCTTAGGATCGCATCTGTATTTCATATTCCCAACATTTTCTTCCACTAAGCTCGGTAATGCCCATTGATTCAATGTTTGCAGATTATGATGTAATCACCCGTGTTCGCACTTTGTTTAGGCATCTATTTTATATATTATTTTTTTATGCTAGAACACTTGAGCTTGAAAAAATTTTGCATGTGATTTTAGCCATCTATTTTATTTTTTATAAGATAATCTTATTCATTTCTTTCTGGATTTTGCATGAATGTTGGTTATATCATAGCCTATATTACACCAACTCATTCATTTTTAGAGGTGATCATGGGTTGAGTTATTCGGCCCGGCCCGAAATATGGGTTTGTGCAGAAAAAGAGTCCCGTTTAAAAAACGGGTCGGGCCTCGAGTAAAACTTTTTTGGCCCAGGCCTGGCCCGGCCCAAAGTATATATTAAATAATATATTTTTATTTTTAATCAAATATACCTCTAATTCTGGTTGGTTGATTATATTTTGCAGGTTTTTGATGCTATTTTGGTGTTGTAAAATTTAATATGGGCCGAGCAGGGCTCGAGCTTAGCAATTTTCTTTCGGGCCAGACTTGGACAAATTTTTAGGCTCATATTTTGAGTTGGGCCTAGAAAATTGGCCTAAAATTTTATCTGGGCCCGGCCCGGCCATGATCACCTCTATTCATTTTCCCTAAGTACCTATATTTAACACTTACGTTAGCTTGAACACTTTATAAGAAGCAGAGTTGGTGTTGAAGCTCGGGTTGCTTTGCTCGCACTCGATGGTGGTGGCTAGGCCTAACGTGTCCAGAGTGGTATCGTATTTGGATGGTGTTGCTTCATTGCCCGAGGATGTAAACTCTATTATGAAAGCTCGAGAATTCCCTAGAGTATTCGATGATGAGTTAATAAGTGAAAGAAACAACACCATTCCTCCATTAACAATTACAGAAAAAACAAAAAAGAGCTGAAAACGTTGTTTTGAGGGCTTTGTGACATAGAAGAATAACAACCTCATGGCACTGGACAGTGTGAGAAAGAGTAATATAGGAGAATCCTACTAAGAACAGCAGGGGACAATGTCCAGATGGCTATTCTAAGAACAGCAAAAAGAGTAATCAAAGGCTTGAAAGGTCGAATTCTGTGCGGTGCTCCAAATCCTTACTCCGTGGGCAATGAGCCATATCATAGCCTATATTACACCAACTCATTCATTTTCCCTAAGTACCAATATTTAACACTTATGCTGGTTTGAACAGACTGTATAAAAGGATTACATCAGTTTCAATCACATAAATTTGTTTGAATAGACTTTTATGCATTCTTACTGGAGGGAGAATTTAGTGACAATTCATTCTACTATTATGTGTTAAATGAACAAATCCAATTTAGAATATAACTTGAGATTTAGTTATTTCGTACAATTGTCTTTAAAAACGTTTAATTCTATTAATTGTTTGAATCTCAATATTTCAGATTTTTTTTTTGTAAACAATGTAAAAAGAATAAAAGTTAAATTGTTAAATTTTATAAACACAACAACCTTTTTATCATCATGCCTAATTTAAAAGGTTTTATTGACATTACAATTAATTTGTTATTTGAATTTACATTTTACAAACAACAAACGCAAAAAGTTCATTTAAATTAGTATAATGTACATTACATGTAAAAATACAACTAATTATATATTAACATAATCTATTTCTTGATATCCTAATTTCCTAAATTTAAATCTATTCGAGCCTATAATTGTTAAAGTGTCTGCTTCCATTTCTACATGATGACTTTTGTTGGTCCCTCACTTGCATGATCCTTTGAGTAGTCCAGACGACAAACAAAAACACATTGAGATCATCTATATCACTGACATATTAACTTACCTCAAATTCATATCTTTTTGTTGATATCACGGAAAACACTATTGTCAAAAATCTTGATCACGTCAACCAAACACCATATCTTTACTTCTCTAAACCCTAACATTATACAAGAACAAAAAAATAAATCTACTGAATTTTGACAAAAAAAATATTGAATATGAATATTTCTCGCAGGAAAAAGATTTTCCAATTAATTAAAAGAGTATTCTTTATATTTATATTTGAATAAGTGTTAAAAATAAATGTCCAAACATAAATACTTTATAATAAATATAAATCGAAAAGTTAGAATAACATTATTTGTACTTCAAGCTATGAAATTTAAATGGTACTTTAAATTAGAAGGAATTAAACCAAGCAAAATGTACACATTTCAATTATGTAAAAGGAATGAATTGAATGACTAAAATTTTAAATGGTATAAAAAATCACGTTATTAACATTTGATATATGAAACAATATGGGTATGAATAAAAATTTTACTATTTATCATAACTCAAACACAAATAAATTTAATATGATTACTTTAAATGAAATAAAAGATATAAACAACATAGATGTGTAAAAACAAGTTAATAAGACAAGGTAGGTTAAGTAGTTTACCACAGTTAATGCTACCCTTCTTCCTATGTTTATAATTGGCCCATTATAAAATTGAAAATTTTTTGCATTCGTTTCGGTTGCGACCCTTCTTCCTCTGTTTCCTCGTAGATATTATGTTGTCGTTTTATGCGAGAAGTGCTACCTACTGATCCATCGTTGTCACCAGAGTGCTGGCGGATGTGTTCAAAATTGGGACAATACTGAGTGGTATGGCACTGCAGCTCTTTTATTCTTCCAAATCTTTCTCATACACTATTCTAACACCACAATTCTTCACCTTAGCATTGTCTTCAACATTTGGGCCTGAGAAAGACACCTCAAGCTCATCGCATTTCTGATCTAAGCAATCTGTTGTCCATAAATTATTGGTTTCACAGTCACCATATTTATCCTCCGAAAATGGACATAATTCAGCACGTGACCAATAACAAAGAAAAAGGTGATCTTTCATTACGGGCTGGTTAATTCCTTTACCCATCAGCCAGCCACCCCAACTAACCTCTAGATGGTTTCTACCTTGAAAAATAGTTCCATTACAGCTGGCTTGTTCACAATTTCTACAATAGATATCTGCTCCACAACCGATAACCTCGTTATCCCTTGACGCATCATTATTGACAAAAATGCAGCAACAAGCAACTCCAATCCATTCTGATGAAGTTGGTTCAGCATGCAGCAAACTCAACAGCATGCAGGCCATGAAGACCAAGTCGTGCAGGAGCTGCTGGAACGAGCTGAACTATTCCTATTTTGTTCATCTAGTAATCTTAAGTTAATGTAATGTACTTTAGTTCATTTAGAACTATGTTAGGTTTATGATTGATGTAATTTTGATGACAATTGAGCTGTTAAGTCAGCTTTGTTTAAGTGTGTAAGCTTAGTTTTTCAAGTTTCAATGTATTAGTGGTAGTAGGTGATGATTAGGTATTATTATGCAGATTTTGACAAGCAAATTGCTTGGTTTATGTATTGGCATTATGCCATTGTTCAACATATGAATGAAATCAGCTTTGTTCATCAATATTCTCTCAAATTTCCTCAGCTTATTTTCTTCTTTCTTCAACTCGAAATTGTTTGTTTGCTCAGCAAGATTCGAGGCTTGCTCGACAAGATACTTGCTGAGTCTGTTTGATTCTGCTGTTGCACCAACAATTGGTATCTAGAGCTTATTTCTTAAGGGACCTGTTATACAAATCCATGGCTTCATCAAGCTTTTCACCAGCTGCACCTCAAGTCTTCAATGGAGAAGGCTATCACATATGGGTGGTCAAAATGAAGACCTACCTGCAGGCTTTCGATCTGTGGGAGGTGGTCAACTCTGATGTTGAACCAGAGCCACTTAGAGCTAATCCAACAGTGGCTCAGATCAGGCAGCATGCTGATGAAAGGACCAAGAGGCACAAGCCTATGTCTTGCATCCAAAACTCAGTGTCTGATGTGATTTTCACAAGGATTATGGCCTGTGAATCACCAAAACAGGCCTGAGACAAGTTGCAGGAAGAGTTTCAAGGGACTGAGAGGACAAGGCAACAACAGTTGTTAAACTTGAGGAGAGATTTCGAGAATTTGAAGATGAAGGAAGAAGAAACTATCAAGCAATATTCTGACAGGATTATGGCTGTGGTCAACAGCATCAGGCTCCTTGGAGAGCAGTTCAATGAAGCTAGGATAGTGGAGAAGGTTATAGCAACTCTGCCTGAGAGGTATGAGGCAAAAATCTCATCTCTCGAGGACTCAAGGGACCTGTCCACCATCTCCCTGACAGAGTTGATCAATGCTCTATATGCTCAAGAGCAGAGGAGAGCAAGCAGACTGGAGGAGCACCAAGAAGGTGCCTTTCAGGCAAGAACAAATACTGCCTACAAAGGCAAGAAGGCCTGGAGAGACAAGCCAAAGGATGATGCTGCAAGGAGAGAAGGTCAGACTTGCAAGCACTGCAGAAAGGCTGGTCATTCAGAAGAAAAATGCTGGTTTAATCCAGATGCTGTGTGTCAGCATTGTAAGAAAAAGGGTCATGTTGAGAGAGTCTGTAAGAGCAAGGCCAAATCAAGGCGCAATCAGTCTCAACAGATGAAAGCTGAGGCTCGAGTAGCTAAGGAGGACAGTGACCAAGAGGAGCAAGTCTTTACTGTGTCATGCTCAGCTGCTCAGGAAAGGTCCTCATCTGGTTGGCTCCTAGACAGTGGATGCACCAACCACATGACACCTAATGCTGCAATCTTCAAGTCTTTAGACAGAAGCTGCAGAACTAAAGTCAAGATAGGAAATGGTCATTTTATTCAAGCTGAAGGCAAGGGTGATGTTCTGATATGCACCCTTACAGGTACCAAAGTGATTTCGAATGTTCTGTTGGTGCCTGAAATTGACAGAAACCTGCTCAGCATAGCTCAGTTGCTGGAAAAAGGTTACTCAGTTGTGTTTAAAGACCACCAATGCCAAATCAGTGATCCACGTGGATCCAAACTGATGGCAGTCCCTATGGCTGATAAGAGCTTTGTGGTTGACTGGACAAAAAAGTCAGACATTGCCTACACAGCCACTTCAGATGAATCCAAGCTGTGGCATCAAAGACTGGGACATGCCAACTTCAGATCGATGGCCCGAATGATCAGAGAAGACCTGGCTGAAAACTTCATCAACTCAGTAGACCATGATGATGTATGTGAAGTATGTCAGCTAGGAAAGCAGGCCAGACTCCCATTTCCCTCGAATCAAGCCTGGAGAGCCTCTGAAAAACTCCAACTGGTGCATACTGATGTGTGTGGACCTATGAAGACTGAGTCATTGAGTGGAAACAGGTATTTCATACTGTTCATTGATGATTTCTCGAGATATTGCTGGATTTACTTCTTAAAACAGAAATCAGAGGTGGCCACTGTGTTTTGGAAGTTCAAAACTGCTGCTGAGACTGAAACAGGCTGCAAGGTGAAGACCATAAGGTCTGATAATGGGACTGAGTACACCTCAGCTCAGTTCCAAGCCTTCTGTGATAAGGCAGGCATCAAACATCAACTTACCAACACATATACACCTCAGCAGAATGGGGTAAGTGAAAGGAAGAATAGGAGTTTGATGGATATGGCCAGGTGCTTGATGATTCAGAAGAATCTGCCTAAAGCACTATGGGCAGAAGCAGTTAACACTGCAACATACATTCAAAATAGACTTCCAACCAAGGCTTTGGATCAAAAGACCCCATTCGAGGCCTGGTTTAGCTTCAAGCCATCACTGGCTCATCTGAAGGTCTTTGGATGCATCTGTTATGCACATGTACCTGCTGTTAAAAGGGACAAATTGTCTGAAAGGGCTCGACCTGGTGTTTTGGTGGGCTATAGCACTGTTAAGAAGGGCTATAGGATTTTAGATCCTTCAACAAACAAAGTGTCAGTAAGCAGGGATGTGGTATTTGATGAGAGGTCATGTTGGAACTGGGAAAGACATGAACCTGAAGAAGTTTTTGAAGAACTTGCAGCAGACCAAGCTGAGCCAGACCAAGATGTCCCTGAAATGGATATTGATGATGAACCAGTCAGAGGAACAAGGCCATTGGCTGAAATTTATGAAAGGGCTCATGTAGCCATAGCTGAACCAAGCAACTTTGAAGAGGCTGAGGCTCAGCAAGGGTGGAAGCAGGCAATGGCTGAGGAGATCAGCATGATTGAGAAGAACCAGACCTGGAAATTGGTTGAAAGGCCAGTCAAAAGGAAAGTGATTGGGGTGAAATGGGTGTACAAAGCCAAGAAGAATGCTGGTGGTACCTTGAACAAGCTGAAAGCAAGGCTAGTTGTCAAGGGGTTCAGTCAGAGGTATGGTTTGGACTACCTGGAGACCTTTGCACCAGTGGCCAGGCTCGACACCATCAGACTGCTGATTGCCTTAGCAGCACATCTTGAATGGAAGATCCATCAACTTGATGTGAAATCAGCTTTTCTGAATGGTTTCTTAGATGAAGACATCTATGTTGAACAACCACAAGGGTTTCAAATAGCTGGCAGAGAGCATATGGTCTACAAACTGAAGAAGGCCCTATATGGATTAAAGCAGGCTCCAAGGGCCTGGTATAGCAGAATTGATGGCTACTTGACTGATCTAGGATTCGATCGAAGTAAGAGTGAGCCAACACTGTATGTCAAGAAACAAGGGACACAAATACAACTCATTGTGTCCCTGTATGTTGATGATCTTCTGGTGACAGGAGGAGATCGAGTAGTGCTGGCTGATTTTAAGACCAAGATGCAGGAAGTGTTTGAAATGTCTGATCTTGGGGAGATGTCATACTTTCTTGGAATAGAGGTTTCTCAAGTACAGAATGAGATATTTCTAAGCCAGAGAAGCTTTGCCACAAAGATTCTGACCAAGTTCTCCATGCAAAACAGCAAGGCAACTAAAACACCTGTTGCTGTTGGAGAAAAACTATCGAGCCAAGGTGATTTTAAGAAAGTTTGTGAAACAACCTACAGGAGTCTAGTTGGTTGCTTGCTATACTTGACTGCCACTAGACCAGACATTATGTATGCTGTAGGATTGCTCTCAAGGTTATTGCATTGCTGCAATGAGAAGCATTTCCAAGCTGCAAAGAGAGTGCTGAGATATGTCAAAGGCACTTTAAACTATGGTTTGAAGTACAGCAAAGAAGGAAATCTGAAGCTGGTTGGCTACACTGATAGTGACTGGGCTGGCTCGATAGATGACATGAAAAGCACCTCAAGGTATGCTTTTAACCTTGGTTCAGCCATGTTTTGTTGGAGCTCAAAGAAGCAAAGTCTAGTAGCTCAATCTACTGCTGAAGCAGAGTATGTGGCAACATTAAGTGCTGTCAACCAAGCCATATGGCTAAGAAAAATATTGGCTGACTTGAATGTGCATCAAGAGGAAGCTACTGAGATCTTCTGTGACAACCAATCTGCAGTAGCAATTGCTAAAAATCCAGTGTTCCATGGAAGAACAAAACATTTCAGCATCAAGTTGCATGTTGTTCGAGAAATGGAGCAAGCTAAGGAAGTAAAGCTGATCCACTGTAATTCAGAAGATCAACTTGCTGACATTTTAACCAAAGCTCTTAGTGTCACAAGGTTTGAATATCTAAGAAAGAAGCTAGGTGTTTGCTCCATGCAAACCAAGGAGGAGTGATGAAGTTGGTTCAGCATGCAGCAAACTCAACAGCATGCAGGCCATGAAGACCAAGTCGTGCAGGAGCTGCTGGAACGAGCTGAACTATTCCTATTTTGTTCATCTAGTAATCTTAAGTTAATGTAATGTACTTTAGTTCATTTAGAACTATGTTAGGTTTATGATTGATGTAATTTTGATGACAATTGAGCTGTTAAGTCAGCTTTGTTTAAGTGTGTAAGCTTAGTTTTTCAAGTTTCAATGTATTAGTGGTAGTAGGTGATGATTAGGTATTATTATGCAGATTTTGACAAGCAAATTGCTTGGTTTATGTATTGGCATTATGCCATTGTTCAACATATGAATGAAATCAGCTTTGTTCATCAATATTCTCTCAAATTTCCTCAGCTTATTTTCTTCTTTCTTCAACTCGAAATTGTTTGTTTGCTCAGCAAGATTCGAGGCTTGCTCGACAAGATACTTGCTGAGTCTGTTTGATTCTGCTGTTGCACCAACACATTCACTATCTTTCCGAAAGGGGATCTTAATTGAAGAGTCACTTCTTTGTTGGCTAAACCATTCCGGGATTTCACTTCCTGGCATAATAACTTCAAACCTTTTTCTTGAATTTGCAAATCCCTGCAAAATAAAACACAAGTAGTTTAGTAACTAAATCCATAAATCTCAAGTATGAGATTTTGTAAGGGAGAAAATAGAGATTAATCGACCTTAAGATGTCTTTTCAGCAGTGTTAATGCTTTGATATTCTCAGCCAATTTGAAGCAGTTAATGGCTCTAATGAAATCCAAATCCACTAAATTGCTTACATTTGATAGACTTGCAACTACTTTAAGTGAAGCGCAATCATCTATACGCACATCTTTTACACTTGTTGGTAGCTCAGGCAATGATTTAAGCTTTATGCAACTTGATAATGCAAGAAACTCAAGCCTGGAAAGTTGAGTAAGAGCCAAAGGAATGGTGATGAAATTGTTACCCCTGAGATAAAGATATCTCAAAGAGGATAGACCATGAATATCTGCTTCACCAAGAGCGCACATGTTGCAATTTGACAATTTAAGAGACTTAAGCTTTGAGAGTCGAGTAAGAGATGCAGGTATGCTGATGAAATTGTTACCACTAAGATCAAGATCTGTCAAGGAGGATAGGCAAGAAATATCACTAGGAATATCTCCTTCACAAAGATTGCAGTACCTTAGTTTTAGCTCTCTTAATGAACTCAAACCTGACAACAAAGGTAACATCCGAGCCATGGGATTCGTCCTTCTTCCTTGGAGTACCTTGAAAAGAGAAGGCAAACTTGGTCGTAACTTTGATGATGGTCCTTTGCACCCATTGAAAGATAGAATTTTAATATTTTTCAACTGAAAAATGAAGGATGGTGGCTCTGTTATACTTGTTTCACTCAAGTCGAGCTCTTCCAAAATCTTTGATTGCTGCAAATTCTCCAATAAACTTTCAAGTCTATAACAACCAGAAAGGTCTAGAGTTTTTAGAAATTCCATTTTCCCATCAATCTCCGGAAACATTATAAGACTTGAGCAACCCGAAAGAATTAATGTTTCAAGAGATTCCATTCCGATTTTGGTCGGAAGAGTCCTAAGACTTTTGCAATCTCTTAAATTCAAAAGTTTAAGGCTCTTAAGCACTCCAATTGATGGATGAACATCCACTAATTTGGTACAACCTTCCAAAATCAAAACTTCAAGATTTAGTGCTGTTGTGAAGTCTGGTGTCTTGATCAGGTTTTGGGACCCTTCGAGGTTCATCATTTTCAACTTACACAAGGGCTGTTGAAGATCAGAATAAATTAGAAACAAATGAGAAAACATAATAATGCTTATTTTTGTTTTTTTACCTTAATCAAAGTTTAATCATTTATATTAAAATAAGCTAAAATATAAGGATGAGATGAGTTAATTCTTACTCTATTTCCCTTCCATAGTTGTTGAATGCGACTATATGGTAAAAGAAGTGCAATAAGGTTTTCCGGTTGGAAGCTTGAAGGCAACGATCTTAAAGGGCATCCTTTCCAATCTAAAAGCCGTAGCTCATTAGAAAGAAATTTGAGATCATCACAATTTGATAGGCAAAGCACTTTGAGCAATCTCAATTTTTTCATTTTTGAGAAGGCATCGGCACTCAAGTTGAGCATCTTGCTCGATTCCCTAATAATCATGAATAAAAAAAATGAAAATAAGCTTCACAATATACAAAAACATTCAATATCTAAAAGTTATGTTATAATCTAATTCATTGATATACTATTAATATTTCAAAAAGACATAAATTTCTCTATTGATTCTTTTGAAAGAGTAATACGCTACTAGATTAATTTCATAATTAAAACATTGAAATATTGAGTGTCAAAGGTTTTACTATAATTTCTTATCATATTTAAAAAAATAAAATAATTATTTACGGTACACATAAATATAAGTTTATGTGTCTTCTTATCTTGTATTATCGATGACTATACCTTCAATCATTTTTGTACCCTAAGAAAAATCAAGAATAGAAAATAAGAAAACAAAATAAATGGTGTATAATGTAGGATAAAACTTTTAGAAACTTACATTTTTATTTAGCATTATTATATTCTAAATATAATATATAAAGCATTTTAAACGTAGTAAAACAATTTCTACAAATATTATGCTCTAAAGAGGGTAATGCAATTAAATTTCTACAAATCCTTTTTAATATTTGTAAACATCAAACATGACTCATCTCAAAATTATTAAATATCACTTTTTAAGAATAGTTGTATCAACCAATTAGACTAAGCTTTGGATTTATATCATATATTATTTTTGATATTATATAACAAAATAGAAACAGATGTAACTTTTGTTAAACAACTTATAGTGTTTTTTGTTAGGACATGATAGACGTCTCTTCCCTCTCACAATCTGCAACGTTTTCCAGGTTCATCAACGCATTTTTCTCTAACAATTTTTCTTCCCATTTCTTGCAACAAGTTATGCATCCACAAATATTTGTGTTCATCGACTTTTATGAGAGATTTTTTAATGAGAACATCAATGCCAATATCTGGGAAAAACTCACAACTATCCAATACTTTCATTACAAAATCTTTCTCCTTCCCATTGAAGAAGCATGCTATATCTAGAAATATATTCTTCTCCCTTTCTTCCGGTCCATCAAAACTAATTCGAAGTTTATCGAGAATTTCTTTATTAGAATCTCTTTTAAGTCTTTCAATTGCACTTCTCCATTGATTCGCATCTCTACCGCATAAAAAGCAACCCAAAATTTCAAGAGCTAACGGAAGCCCACCAGCATATTTTACAACATGGTAAGAAAGCTCAATGAAATCACCTTTCGGCACTGTATCACTATGAAAAGCTTTCAGACTGAAAAGTTGAAGCGCATCTTTGGGATTCAATGTTTTGGGCTCATACATATCATCAACTGGCCAAGATCGAAGCAAATGTTCTTCTCTTGTTGTTACAATGATTCTACTCCCTAATCCGAACCAATCATGCCTTCCAACCAAGCATTTTAAGTGTTGAATGTTATCAACATCATCAAGAACAACAAGAACCTTTTTGCGAGACAACATATGACTAATTATATCATTCCCTTCATGAACATTGAAAAATTCGAAGCATTCATCATGAAAAATCTCCGAAAGAAGTTGTTTCTGTAAAGAAACTAATCCACATTTGTCTGAAACTTCTCGAATATCAGCAATAAAGCTTTTACTTTCAAAATGATGTGACATTTGATTATAAGCAAGTCTTGCGAGTGTGGTTTTACCGATACCACCCATTCCGCAAATCCCTATAATGCGGACATCATTTTCCCCAATGTTTATTTTCAAATATAAATCCTCCAAGCGTTCAGTCATTCCAACCAAGTCACTATGAGTAACTGGGTGACATAGTTTTGCTGATATCTTCTTAATAATCTCTATAATAAATTCTGATTCATGCCTACAAGAAATAAATTTTAATTTTTTGAATAATTTTTTTTTCATATTATCAAATGCACTTTCTTTTTCAATGAATCATGAAACATAATATAGTTTGGAAGCAAACAAGAACTAAGACACTTTTCACATAGGATTAGAAAGAAAAAAACAAAGTTATACATATATCCCAAAAAATAGAAAATAGAGAAGAAAAGAAAGAGTTACCTGTTATTTAAATGCCATCCCTTGATTCCAGCCACTTGAATTAAAGCATTTCGCCACCTTTGGATCTTCTCACTATCTTCTTTGTATCTCTCTTCATGTCTAGCAAAGGCTTCTTCCACTTTCTCTTTTTGTTTTCTTAAATCAGATGGATCAACATCGTAAAAAATTGGAAACACTTTATGTCCGTAGTTGTTATGTTGTTTAACAATCTCAGCAAGCTCCTCCAAGCACCAACTTGAAAAGGCATAAGTTCGTGAAAAAACGATTACCGAACACCAGGACTGCTGAATTGCTGTAAAGAGTTCTGGCGCAATCTCTTCGCCGGCCTCCAGCTTTGGATCATCCCTGAAAGTGACGATCCCACTCGTACTTAAAGCATCATAGAGATGATTGGTAAAGTTGGTGCGGTATCTTCACCTCTAAAACTCAAGAAAACATCATATTTCTTTCTAGAATTGGACGAAGAAGTTGAAGGTAATGACGACATGACGATGTGCGAGAAAAAAATATATGTGGATGTAGTGTTGAAAATCAGAAAACTGATCGCTCAATACGTCTGAAAGAAAGTAGAAAGAGATCAAATTTCCAGGGAAGAATGAAGGTGGTTTCTAAGCAATTTCTCTATAACCTTTTCATTTTCCAAATTAATGCGCGTAGTTGTGGAAATTGGGGGGCCATAAATGAGTGATGCATATGAATCCAACAAGGTGGGTGTTGATAAAATGGAGCCGACAATAATTGCAACTGTTCTTAAGTTTGTGCTTTACTTGCTTTCTCTATTATAACTCTAGAATTTGAATTTTTTGTCAAATTACTTTAAAATAAATAAAAAAATTAATATTTATTTTCTTTATTCATATGGCATATATGTGAATTACCATGCGGATGACATATAAGTATTTAATTAATTTTTTAAATTTAAAAATATATTTTTATATTTTTATAATTTTAATATTTTTAATTTTTAAAAATATATTTTTAATTTTTTTAAATTTTAAAAAATTAATTAAATGATGATATGTCATCCATGTGGTAATATACATGTATGCTATATCAGCAAAGTTAAAAAAAATTAACATGTATGCTATATCAGTAAAGTTAAAAAAAATTAAAATTTTCATCAAATTTTGTGATGATTTGATAAAAAACACAAATTGATAAGCTAAAAAGACAAAAAATTAAATAAATAACTAAAATAAGTTTTTTAATAAAATTTGATGGTTAAATAAATCATTTTACCTGGAGGTCCAACAAGGAGAGATCAACCTAGAGAATGGATGAGGACTAAGCCTTGCATGCTTTTTTGTTTTTTTGTTTTTTTTATTTATATTTTCTTTTCTTTTTAGATGGCACCGACCCCTTAAAATAGAAATTTTCCTTTTAGGGCCCTTAAAATTTTAAATTTGTAATGATAAAATTACACTTTGGCTCCCTTAAAAATAATAAAAATTTGATTTAATCTTTTAAAAATTATAAATATATAAACTATTGAAATGGTAAAATTACATTTTTACTATCATAAAAAATACAATTTAATTTCGACCCCCTCAAAAAATTTTGACTTCGCCCCTGCCTATATTAGGACTTGGGTAGGGAGTTAGAAGATTGTCTTATTCATTTCTTTTTCGATTTTGCATGGATGCAACGACGGAGCCATGTAGAGGCCCATGGGCGATGGCCCTCCAAAATTTATTTATTTTTTTAAAAATTAGTCCTTTGTAAATATACTATGACCCTCCCAAAGATATAAGTAGGTCCCCTAAGGCTTAAGATTTTTGTAATTTCCCCCTTTATATATATTATAGCCCTCCTAAAAATATAAGTAAGCCCCTCTAAAATTTTTATAATATTAAAAATAATATTAAAAAAATTATTCTTGATATCACAGAAAAAGTTTGATCTATATCGCTCATATATTAACTTATCTCAAATTAAGAAATTTTTCTTAATATCACAGAAAACACAACAATTGAAAATCTTGCTCACTTTAACCAAAATCATATCTCTAAACCCTAATTTTAGAATGAACAAAAAATGAATCTTTTAATTTTTTTTTTAAATATTGGATATGAATGTGACGTCTCTGATCTTCCAATTAATTTAAAAAAGCATACTCTTTATATTCATATTTGAATAAGTTTAAAAATAAATTTTAAACATAAATACTTTATAAAAAATATAAATGGAAGAATTGGAATAATATTATTTGTACTTCAAGCCATGAAATTTAAATGGTACTTTTATTAGAAGAAATTAAACCTATTTGAGTATTGTAAAAGACTTATATTTAATATTCCAAATATATAAAAATAATTTTGATTGATTAAATTGAACACATAAGTTGGTCTCAAATAAAAATAAAATAGTTTTTAACTTAGCCCAAATTACGATCTTATCCTCGTTAAAGGATTTTTCACTTTATGATTACCTACTTTATTGTGAAACTATCCATTTTTCTTCACATCTCTATCTCAAATTGATTATATTTACTTCAACCTACAAATAAAATATAAATGTAAGTGAATATATATAATGAAAATAAAATTTTAATAAATAAATAAAACCAATTAAAATGTACACATTTCAATTATGTAAAAAGGAATGAATTGAACGACTAAAATTTTGAATAGTAAAAAAATGTAATTTAAGTGACTAAAATTTTAAATGGTACAAAAAACCTATATTATGAGATATGTACATATTCAATACGATTGTATCGCTAAAAATTTTAAATTTTCTTAATATATATTAAAAATATCATATCTTCTACGCAAATAAATTTAAAATGATTATTTTAAATGAAATAGAAGTAATAGTGCATGGTTGGTTAAGTACTTTACCACAATTAATGATTCTTCCACGATTGGCCCATCATAAAATTGAAAATTTTTTGCATCCATTTTGGTTGCGGCCCTTCTTCCTCTGCTTCCTCGTAGATCTTACATTTTCGGTTTGATGTGAGAAGTGCTACCTACTGATCTATGGTTGTGAGCAGAGTGTTGGTGGATGTGTTCAAAATTTGGAGAAGATTGAGTGGTATGGCACTGCAACTCTTTATTTCTTCCAAATGATCTTTCTCATACATTATTCTAACACCACACTTCTTCACCTTAGCATTGGATTTACATGGATGTAAGAAAGACACCTCAAGCTCACAGTCACCATATTTATCCTCCAATGAAAATGGAAATAATTTATCACGCGACCAATAACGAAGAAAAAGGTGATCTTTCGTTATGGGCTGATTCCTACCTGTCAACAAAATATAGCCCCACCAATCAACCTGTCGACGATTTCTACCTCGAAAAATAGATCCATTAAGATTGGCTTGTTCAGTATTTCCACAATAGATAAATGCTTCACAACGGATTTTCTCGTCATTGCATGAAGCATCATTATTGACAAAAATGCAGCAACAAGCAATTCCAATCCATTCACTATCTTTCCGAAGGTTGATAGGTAGCAGTATCTTAATCGAAGAGTCACTTTTTTTATCCTGCAGGGAATTCTCGAGCTTTGATAACAGACCAAAAAGAAAACTTCTACAACACCTAATTGTGTTTTTTCAATGATTTTTAAGAGTTTATTTTCATCTTATTAAATTATTGTATTAATTAAACTATGAAAGTATATTTATTATATTATATTTATTATCAAATGTGTGGTATTTATATCAAGGATTTTATATAAATTCCAAATGATATTCAAGTATTCGACTTTTATTTTCAAAATACATTTTGCCTGGTCATGAACCATAAGAGAGCTAGGCAAATTTAGAGATCTCTATGTCAATTTCTGTTGAGATAAAAGTTTATATGAAAAATTAAATGAATTTTTAGTTGAAATGGTAAAGTTAAATGTTTAAATTTTATTTTTATTAATTTTTGTACAAAATATGAAAAGATAAAAAAATTTAATAATATAACTTACTTTGAATATTTGTCACCCCAACTTAGACAATAATTTAAATATATATAGACAAAAATATTTTTAAAAGATACAAAACTGTGACAATCTGTACCATTTTTATTTTTTATATAATATTCTGAATATTATTACCATATGAAAAACAACATAAATATAAATTTGAATATTTTTAATATATATTGTCAACGAAATTTGGAGTGTTTCATTATCAGATGATAACATCACGTTTACCAAATAATTTCATCTTATCATCTTAAAAGGAGAGCAATTTCCTTTCTACTGACCGGTAAAACCCCGGAAATTTCTTTGAGGCCTTAATGAAGTCGATTAAGACAATGGAATTTTGTATTTATATTGGACTAATGGTGCAGAATAACTTGTGTACACAACAAAACTGACTAGAGCCCTCAACCTCTATTTTTTTTTTTTTTTGTGTGTGTGTGTGTAATGATGTCTTGTTTGATCATGCTTGTGTTGCTTTTCCTCCTGAACCTTGCATCTTCAGATATCAATCAGGGTCAGTTCAGTTTCAATGGTTACTTGAATATTGAAGGACTTGCAGACGTAGATTCAAGTGGGCTCTTTAAACTAACTAATTCTACAACTTTTACACTAGGTCACATCTTCTACAAGAATCCAATCCAATTCAAGAACTCCACAAATGGTAGTGTTTTCTCTTTTTCCACCACATTCATTTTTGCAATTGCATCGGAATACCCTAATTTGTCTGGCCATGGATTAGCCTTTGTAATCTCGCCTAACAATAGAATTCCTGGAGGTGTTTCCAGCCAGCATCTTGGTCTTTTCAATCAATCAAACAACGGTGACAGCTCAAATCATGTTGTTGCGGTTGAGCTGGACACATTTATGAACATCGAATTCGAAGACATAGACCATAACCATGTTGGCATCGATATCAATAGCCTAATCTCGGTAGTATCTGCTCCTGCAGGGTATTTCACTGATGAAGGCAAGTTCATAAATGTCAGCCTTAAAAGCGGAGATCCAATGCAAATATGGATAGAATACAACGGGGTTGAGATGCAACTCAATGTTACGTTGTATCCCATCAATCTACCAAGGCCAAAAACCCCACTTTTATCCCTGAAAAAGGATCTGTCTCCTTATATGTATGACTCTATGTATGTCGGTTTCTCATCGTCCACCGGTCATCTTATATCCTCGCACTACATATTGGCTTGGAGTTTCAAGATGAATGGCAAAGCTGATGAGCTAGACTTGTCTCGCCTTCCAAAGATTCCACGACATGATAACGGAGGAATCAAGCAATTGAAGAAGATTTTGGCTATCACCCTTTCTTTCACAGGTCTCACTTTAGTCCTCGTATTGGTTTTGGGGTTTGTGTTGATCTCAAGGAAGAAGAGATTCATGGAGATTCTCGAGGATTGGGAGGTGCAGTACGGGCCTCATAGATTCTCTTATAAAGATCTATTCAAAGCAACAAAGGGGTTTAAAGACAAGGAAATTCTAGGGAGAGGTGGATTTGGTAGGGTGTATAAGGGTGTTTTACCCTCTTCCAACATACAAATTGCCGTCAAAAGGATCTCTCATGATTCAAGGCAAGGTATGAGGGAATTCGTGGCTGAGATTGCGACCATCGGTCGCCTCAGGCATCCGAATTTGGTTCGACTTCTCGGTTATTGCAGGCGCAAGCAGGAGTTGCTTTTGGTTTATGACTACATGCCTAATGGAAGCCTTGACAAGTTTCTTTACCACCAACCTAATAGCAGCCTTAATTGGACACAAAGGTTTAAGATCATCAAGGACGTAGCGTCCGCGTTGTTCTATCTGCACCAGCAATGGGTGCAAGTCATCATTCACAGAGATATCAAGCCTGCCAATGTGCTGATAGACAGTGACATGAACCCCCGACTAGGAGATTTCGGGCTGGCAAAGCTATGCGACCTTGGAAATGATCCTCAAACCTCGCATGTAGCAGGCACGCTTGGTTACATGGCTCCTGAGCTCGCAAGAGCCGGGAAAGCAAACACAAGCACTGATATATATGCATTTGGAATATTCATGCTTGAAGTTGCATGTGGTAGAAAGCCGATCGAACCACGAGCGCCACCAGAGGAAACATTTCTTGCTGATTGGATAACGGATTGCTGGGATAAAGGAGACATTTTGGCGACTATTGATAAGAGGTTGGAGAAGAGATTTGTGGGACAACAAGCTGAGTTGGTGTTGAAGCTTGGGTTGCTTTGCTCACACCCGGTTGCAGCCGCTAGGCCTAGCATGTCCAGCGTTATATCGTATTTGGACGGTATTGCTTCATTGCCCGATGACTTGAGCTCTGTTATCAAAGCTCGAGAATTCCCAACAGGATCAAATGAAGTGGACGCTCTTAATGAGCTAACAGCCGAGAGAAACACCGTTGCTTCATTAACAATTACAGAAGCATTTGTTTCTCACGGTAGGTGAAGTGGGAAAATATGGGGTTTTTCTTTAAGAATTATTATTGTAAAAATTAAATAAAATTTTAAAGCCTTCCAAATCGAGTAGTATGGTTTGTACCACACTGTTTACAATAAGTAATGCTAATAGGGTTTTGTATAATATTTAAGAATCATAAGTAGCATAGTGTGGCTGTCCATGCAAATACCATTTAGGATTATATTTTGTAACTTAGCATTTTATCCAATTTTTTGCGATTCTCAAAATTTTGGAATTTTTATTTTCATTTTATAATTTTTTTTATTTTTAGAGTCTATTTTTTTATTATTGATTTTTAACTTTTAATAATTTTTAAAAATATTTACAATTTATTGTATTTTCTGGAACTTTTAAAATTTTTAACAATTTTAAAATTTTGAATAATTATTTTTTTGAATTTATTTATTTTTACATTTTAAATATTATATACTGTTTAATTTAATTTTTAAAATTCAACAGTTGAGATAAATCGGTGTTTTTCTATTGAAATATTTAAAGTGTAATTAGAAGAAGAATATTAATTTTTTTATATTTTTAAAATTTTAGTATTTTAGAATTTATAAATTCAAAATAGTAGTATTTGAAATTACTTTGTTTAGAAAAAAAAATTAGTTATAGCATTTTACAAATGAAAAAAAATAATTATAAAAGAATAATAATTATATTAAAAATAAATTACATATAAATATTAAATATGGATGTCATTGTATTTTTAAAAAAATTATTAATAGTTTTAATAAAATAAAATTTTAAAATATATATATTTGAATTAAATAAAAATGTTTTTTTTTTAAGTTTAGGTTTTGAAACCATTTGCTCTAAAAATAAAATTAGGAGAAATTTTGAAAACCACCTGATAGAATTTGAAGAAATGAAATTGATTTATTAAAATCCTCTCTTAAAAGTATTAACAAATTTTGAAATTTTTCAATATTTTTGCTCAAACAAGTAAATTTATTTAAAAAATTTTAAAAACTTTAATACAAATGAAATCCCTCTAATAAATTCTTCATCCAAACATATTTAAGCCCATTTTCAATTATGTTAAATTACTCCTAAAAGTATTTCATACCATAAAAAAATTGGGTAAACTATACCTTTAGTCATTAAATTATAGGTAAATTTTCATTTTGGTTATTTAACTAAAAAAATTATAATTTGGTCATTGATCTATTTAAAAGTTCTCATTTAAGTTATTGGTTGTTAAAACAACGCTATATAGTTTTTTTTTGTTCACATTACTTGCACCAATCAAAAACTCTATTTTTCCTTCTCTTATATAATTCAGTTTTTTCATTAAACAACTTTGCACATCACGAATCTAGTAACCAAAATTCAAACAATTTTTTTCTTTGATCTACAACACTAATTATTAGACTGACTTGGATCTAAAGTATGTTCTTTTACTCGCCGATAAGTGCTGATCTATTGTACCGATCAACAAATTGTTACTTGGAGCTCGTTGGTGGAACTTAAAAAAAAAACCTCAACATCCCAGTGTCTTAAACAAAAAATAATTTTGAATAGTTCAATGAGTTAAATAAAAACATTTGAATAATTTAATGATCAAATTGTAATTTTTTTAATTAAATAACAAAAACGAAAATTTATTTATAATTTAATGACTAATTGTATAATTTATCAAAACAAATTCTCTATGTTTGACTAATATTGGGTTGATTTTCTCCACTAATGTCCATGATGAAGACTAGGAAGACTTTGAAATATATTCACGTGTAACTCATATTAATAAAATTAAAAAGAGACGAAAAATTAAGTGAAAAGTTAAATTTAATAATTTTTTATAAAGATTGAGGCCATAACAAAACTTATGCCTCGTTTATATTTAGTAGAAGGAAATTGTTTTGCCTTTATGATAAGAAAAATAAATGGGCGAAGGTGACATCATTCATTACGTTTTGTTGCCAGCCGAATTCGTTGTCGTTTGAAGGTCGACTGGACAGAAGATGCATCACTCACGTATGACCCCAATCTCCACCCCTACGCGCATTCCTTTGGAAAATGAAAAGGTTATTGAGAAATTGCTTAGAAACGACCTTTATTCTTCCCTGGAAATTTTTTAACTTTAATAAACTTAATGCCACATTATATATTCTAATTGAACTAAATTTTTAATACCATCACAGCAATTGAACTAAATCGAGTAATAGAATGATAATTTAAATATCAAAATGATACGAAAAAACAATTAAGTAATAAACTTAAAAACAGATACTAAATTTTTTTTTAATAAATCTTTGTGACGGAGAAAAGAAATCACTAATAAAAAAAAGCTTAATGGTTAATTGAAGAAGTAAAATAAAGATATTATTTTATGTTTATGACCTAATAATATATTTTAAAGGTTTATTTTATGAATATGTTTTTAAATTATATTTTATTTTATTTTTTAAAATGTAACAAGTAAAATACAATTATAATAATTAATAACATGAAACATCATAACTAAGCAAAAAAAAGAATAATATACCAAATATCCAAGAAATGTTGGGCCAAAATCGTTGCCCTCTTTTTAACAAATTTAAAAAATATTTCAGACATCTCTTTTAAGTGATTTTACTCTTTTGGTTGGTTGGAGGAGGTGACTGGTTTGTTCTTAATGGTGTTCACACTTTGGAGTAAACTATATGTAACGAAAATAAATATTAAGTAATGAACCGTTATACAAAATTCTTTATGTACTAAACTGAAAAATTGGTAGATTTTAGGGGGCACTTTGTGCATTAAGCATTTTTTTTTGAAAAAATGAAAATTACTCGTAAAAGAATGATTGGCCGCCATAAGTATAATTCATATGAGATATTTAATTCAGGTAGCAATTAAAGATTTGATTGGTGAACTTGAAAATGCTAATTAATATGGTAAACAGGTTTGCCAATCTAATGCTAATTAAATAGGGTGATGCACATTTGAAGCTGCAACAATTGTTGATCTTACTACACAATTTTTCTAACAACACTCAATTAAGGTAAATCTAAGGGAAAACAAGTCTAAAAGGGAACCAAATTTGTTCCTAATTTGGGTTCACTTTTTTTTTATGTGCCATTTATTATTATTATTTTTAAGAAATCGTTAACTATTTCTGATTATTATTTAAATTTCACAATACTTATTTTACCATTTTATTTAGCTCAACAAACCTATTTTATCTATATTCACCTAAAGAATCAGAAATATAAAGTTATATTTTCATACTATTTATTTCCCTACATCTTTTATAGGAGTTGTTTTTATATATGATATAAATCTACATATAAAATAAATTTAATTTTCGATTTTTGTAAATTTTAAATAAAAATATTGAATTTAAAAAATAGGGTTTAATATTTTAAAAAATAAGGTTGAAGTAAAAAAAATAGTTTCATTTAAAATATAAACATGACTTGAATAATTTTTACTGGCAAGTTGGACTTTAGCAAGCATGAGTTCTGCTAACATTATACATATGCTTGAACTGACCCTACTTTTTGCACATCTACCTGAAACTAGTGTTGATTAAAGACTTTATATCAAGTCCTTTTATCACTTGAACAATAATTGTCTGACTTGTTTTTTTTTTTTGCCCACTCGTGGAGTTATATCTCAAAGTTAAAATTCAATGTTATAATTAATTTGGAAATAAACCTATTTAAGAGTGGGTCTATTCACCCAACCTCAAATGTCCACTCTAAATATAAGAGGATTTGAATAAAAGTACAAGACTAGGAAAATTCTAATACATCAATAAAGCACTTAAGTCTTGACTGATTAAACATCAAGTCTTTAGTGCTTAGACAACCTTAGTCCTAATAGGTGTTAATGTTTAAAATTCTAATAAAAAATAAGATTATTAAATATTAAATAAAAAGATTTTTTTTAAAATAATATGGACCTTATAAAAAATAATAAAATGGGAAAACTTAAAATAAATTTAATTTAGCCATTTATAAATGTGGATGGGTTTGAACAAAATTTGAAACCTATATTTTGGACCAAATCGAGCTTGAGTAAACAAAAAATGTGCTATTATCACATATAGACTCAACCTGGCTCAGCTCGTAAAATCTTTGCTTATATAAGGGTGAGAGTTTGACCGAATCTAGTCGAATCAAATAAAAAAAAATCAGGGAAGAATGAAGGTGGTTTCTAAGCAATTTCTCTATAACCTTTTCATTTTCCAAATGAATGCGCGTAGTTGTGGAAATTGGGAGTTCATAAATGAGTGATGCATGTGAATCCAAGAAGGTGGGTGTCGATAAAATGGAGCCTACAATAATTGCAAGTGTTCTTAAGTTTGTGTTTTACTTGCTTTCTTTTACTATCTTCTCACTATCTTCTTTGTATCTCTCATCATGTCTAGCAAATGCTTCTTCCACTTTCTCTTTTTGTTTTCCTAAATCAGATGGATCAACATCGTAAAAAATTGGAAACACTATATGGCAGAATTCTTATCCATTGTACTTATCCATTGTATGCAGAATTCTTAAGAGTAATAGAATTCTTTGAGCATTTACTCAAACACTTTGTGTGCATTCTTTATTTAGCTTTCTGTTGTTCATTGGTAGCTTCTTTTGGCACAATCGCTTCCGCTATACAAATTGGTACCTTGGAGGAGTTCTAAAAGAATCCTCACTTTTGGGCGTAAAGGCTGACTTAGGCGAGTTTAGAGTAAACGAATCGCCTAAGGCTGCACGGATTGCGAGATAAAAGGTCTAGCCCCATGATAGTTGGTGTCAGAGCTTTTGGGTTGAAGGCACTGTTGGGATGTCAAAAAAATTTGTTAGTCAGAGTGAGCCAATAGAGACCCGTAAGAGGGCCAGAAAAGACAATCGCTCGAGGGACATGCTGACAGCTTTGGAAAATCAAGTGGTTAATCTCGAGGAATCTGTAGGGAACATGAAAGAGACGTTTGAATTGGTCGAGGAACGCAAGGATGGGTTTGACTCAATGGAAGTGCAATTCAGAGATTTTGTGTTGGATTCTCTCGATGCCAATGCGAAAAAGATGAAGGAATTACTCGAGTCCACTACGAAAAAGCTGGTAGAGAGGGATGAGAATCTCGAGGATATGTTGTTAGCCATGAAGAAAGAAATGAAGGAGCTCAAAGGGGAGCTCACGATTTACAAAGCCGCTTTGAGTAATGGGATGTTGTCTTCAAGGCCGAAGCAACAAGCAATGGATGTTCCCAAACCGGAGAAGTTTAAAGGTGCATGATCTGCAAAGGATGTGGACAATTTCTTGTAGAAAATGGAGGGCATCGAGGATGATGCCATTAAGGTAAACACTACTTCAATCTATTTTATTGATGTAGCTCTCTTGTGGTGGCGTCGTAGGTCCACGAATGATAAATGTGGTGGAAACGTAATTGGGACTTAGGAGGAGTTTCAAAGAGAGTTGAAAAAGTAGTTTTACCCTCAGTATGCCGAGAAGGACGCTTGGGCAAAGTTACGTTGTCTCACGTAACAAGGCACTATTTGGGAGTATGTTCGGGCATTTAGCGAGTTGATGCTTCAAATTTCTGACTTGAGCGAGAAAGAAGCGTTCTATTGGTTCGAGGATGGGTTAAAGCCGTGGGCAAAACATGAGTTATGTAGGCAAGGAATCACCAAACTTACTGTAGCCATGGCCGAAACAGAGTCCTTTATTGAGCTTAGTCTAACGAAAGAAAAGTTCGAGTCGTCTAATCCTAATGGAAAGGGCAATGGTGAGAGAAACCATGAAAAATATGAAGAGGGACATAGCGATGATGGTAACAGTACCGATAGCACAAGTGGCAATGGGAAACCACAAGATGCGAAGAGAGGATCTAACAACCCGAGGGACAAGGGAAAAAGAATAAAATGCTTCGTTTGTCAAGGACCACACATGGCGCGAAAATGTCTGAATAAATTGATGATTTTCGCCAAGAAGAAAGATAAGCCGAAGGAAGAGGCAAAGCCTATTGAAGGGAAGACATCGAGGGTCAATTCGATGGTGCTCATTCCTAAGAAGAGGAATGGTGGAAAAGGGTTTATGTTTGTGGACATTAACATTGCGAGTCAGAAGCGGAGTGCTCTTATTGATACGGGAGTATTGGACTTATTCATATCAGAAAAGGCTGCGAAGAAGCTTGGTCTGTTTATTAGAAAATCGAATAAGAAAATAAACGTAGCAACTTTCGAGAAAGCTCCAACTGTGGGAGTAGTTCGTGATATGGAACTACAAATCGGCGAATGGAAGAGCAAGGAAAAATTCAAGGTAATCCAATTAGATGATTATGATTTTGTGCTTGGCTTAAACTTCCTTGATAGGATTCAGGCAACTTTGTAACCATGGGCCGATCAAATCCATATTGCCACCGGTCTGTCAACAAAAATTATTATGCTGGTGCATCGGGATATGAAGGTTGGGACCAAGGTGTTATCGTCAATCCAACTAGTCGAAGATGTTTTGTATAGGAGAAACATTAACTCATTAGAATGGAATGCTACGAAAGCCCCTTCGGAAGTGTTAGTGGCGCAAGAGACCGATATGAAGCCTGCAGATTCGACTGTGGAGCCGACACCTGTGGGAAAGGTGGGTTGTGCATCGGGCTTCGAGGGAAAAGGAGCGATGCAAAGACAGTCGAGACGAGTAAATGCTGCGAGTAAGGTACATTGCAAACACTCGGATAGTGTTTTAAATTTTGACTTATGAGGTTGGCAAGATCGTAGGGGCCCTTTCAAAGTTCATAAGCAAGGAGGCAAAGGGACTATGGGTGGTACGAAGCCAAGATGCGAGAATCTAAGAGATTCTAGTAAGAACAAGTCAAAATTGAGGCAAGTTAGAGCGGAGACTTCTTACCAACGGAATGTACCAACGAGTGCAACGGTTCAAGCTAAGAGACGAGGAAAGTCGAGGTAAAGATTTCGAAGCAAGGGAGAAACCGATCACAAGACAAGTCGGGAAAAAGCTAAGGCAAAGAGAAAGTTCCAAGGTGAATCAAGTCAGTGTCATTCAGAAGTCGCAACGAGGGCGTTGTGAGAATGGGTGGGGGAGAATGTCACGGGCCAAAGTGCAAAGCCCGTGACCATGGCACAAGATGCGCCCTATGGAGGTCCATCGATTAGATGGGGAACATTTAGCCCACGAGAACTGGCCCAATTTAAGGAATTGTTGGAGAAGCCTGTCAGATTGAAGCCTGGTTGGCCCGATAATGAAGACATGACAACTTAGGCTAATTTTGGTAACTAATCTTAGAAGATAGAGGGAATCATATCTTGTAAAGATTAGATTAGATTTGGTATGACATATCTTGTAAATCCCTAAAATCAAGGGATATGGCTAATCTCGTCCGTCGATGTAAATGTATTTTGACCGTCAGTTTTGGGGGAGCTCAACTATAAATAGAGAGCCTCCCCATCATTTGTACTCATCCATTGTAAGCTGAATTCTTAAGAGTAATAGAATTCTTTGAGCACTTACTCAAACACTTTGTGTGCATTCTTTCATTAGCTTTCTGTTGTTCATTGGTAGCTTCTTTTTGCACAATCGTTTCCGCTATACAAATTGGTGCCTTGGAGGAGTTCTTAAAGAATCCTAACTTTTGGGTGTAAAGGCTGACTTAGGTGAGTTTGGAGCAAACGGATCACCTAAGGCCGCACGGATTGCGAGACGAAAGGTCTAGCCCCGTGACACAAGCACCAACTTCAAAAGGCATAAGTTTGTGAAAAAACGATTACCGAACACCATGATTGCTAAATTGCTGTAAAGAGTTCTGCCGCGATCTCTTTGCCGGCCTCCAGCTTTGGATCATCCCTGAAAGTGACGATCCCACTCCTACTTAAAGCATCATAGAGATGATCGGTAAAGTTGTTGCGAGTATCTTCACCTCTAAAACTCAAGAAAACATCATATTTCTTTCTAGAATTGGACGAAGAAGTTGAAGGTGATGACGACATGAGGATGAACTAAAAAAAAAATTATGTGGATGTAGTGTTGAAAATAAGAAAATTGATCGCTTAATATGTCTGAAAGAAACTAGAACAGATCAAATTTCCAGGGAAGAATAAAGGTGGTTTCTAAGCAATTTCTCTATAACCTTTTCATTTTCCAAATGAACGCGCGTAGTTGTGGAAATTGAGGGTCATAAATGAGTGATGCATGTGAATCCAAGAAGGTGGGTGTTGATAAAATGGAGCCTACAATAATTGCAAGTGTTGTTTGATTTTTTTGTCAAATCATTTTATTTGAAAATTCATGTTTATTCACTTTGCTGATGTGGCATACATGTGGATTGCCATGCAGATGACATGTCAGTAATTCATTAATTTTTTAATATTTTAAAAAATATATTTTTTTAATATTTTTAAAATTTAAAATTATTTTTTAATTTTTAAAATTTTAAAAAATTAATTAAATGATGATATGTCATCCATGTGACAATCTACATGTATGTTATATCAACAAACTTAAGAAAAAAAATTAACTTTTCCATCAAATTTTGGGTGATTTGATAGAAAACACAAGTTGAAAAACTAAAAAGACAAAAATAATTAAATAAATGACTAAAATAAATTTGTTTTATAAAATTTGATGGTTAAATAAATCATTCGACCTGGAGATCTAGCAAGGAGAGATCAACCCATAAACTGGATAAGGACTAAACCTTGCATGGTTTTTTGTTTTTTTATTTTTTATTTATATTTTATTTTCTTTTTGGATGGCACCGACCTCTTAAAATGGAAATTTTCCTTTTATGGCCCTTAAAATTTTAAAGTTGTAATGATAAAATTACACTTTGGCTCCCCTAAAAATGATAAAATTTTGATTTAATCCTTTAAAAATTATAAATATATAAACTATTAAAATGATAAAATTGCATTTTTACTATAATAAAAAATATAATTTAATTTCGACCCCCCTCAAAAATTTCCTTACTTCGCCCCTGCGTATATTAGGGCTTGGGGTAGGGAGTTAGAAGATCGTCTTATTCATTTCTTTCTCGACTACGCATGGATGCAACGACAGAGCCATGTAGAGGCCCATGGGCCATAGCCCTCCAAAATTTAATTTTTTTAAAAATTTAGTCCTTTGTAAATGTACTATGAGCCTCCCAAAAATATAAGTAGGTCCCCTAAGACTTAAGATTTTTGTAATTTCCACCTTTATATATATTATAGCCCTTCTAAAAATATGAGTAGGTCCCTCCAATGTTTTTATAGTATTAAAAATAATATTAAAAAAATTATTCTTGATATCACAGAAAAAGATTGATCTATATCGCTCATATATTAACTTATCTCAAATTGAGAAAATTTTCTTGATATCACAGAAAACACAACCGCTGAAAATCTTGATCACATCAACCAAAATCATATCTCTAAACCCTACTATTAGACATGAACAAAAAATGAATCTTTTATTTTTTATTTTATATTGGATATGGATGTGACGTCTCTCACATGAAAAAGATCTTCCAATTAATTAAAAGAGCATACTCTTTACATTCATATTTGAATAAGTGTTAAAAATAAATGTCTAAACATAAATACTTTAAAAAAATATAAACGGAAGAGTTGGAAAAATGTTATTTGTACTTCAAGCCATGAAATTTAAATGGTACTTTTATTAGAAGAAATTAAACCTATTTGAGTATTGTAAATTAGGACTTATATTTAATATTCCAAATATATAAAAATAATTTTGATGGATTAAATTGAACACATGAGTTGATCTCAAATAAAAATGAAATAGTTTTTAACTTGGCCCAAATTATGATCTTATTCTCGTTAAAGGATTTTTCACTTTATTATTACCTGCTTTGTCACGAAACTATCCATTTTTCTTCACATCTCTATCTCAAATTGATTATATTTACTTTAACCTGTCGACGATGTCTACCTTGAAAAATAGATCCATTAAGACTGGCTTGTTCAGATTTTCCACAATAGATAAATGCTCCACAACGGATTTTCTCGTCATAGCATGAAACATCATTTTTGACAAAAATGCAGCAACAAGCATCTCCAATCCATTCACTATCTTTCCGAAGGTTGATAGGTAGCGGTATCGTAATCGAAGAGTCACTTTTTTTATCCTGCAGGGAATTCTCGAGCTTTGATAACAGATCTCAAGTCATCGGGCAGTGAAGCAGCACCGTCCAAATACGATATAATGCTGGACATGTTAGGCCTAGCCACTGCCACCGGGTGTGAGCAAAGCAACCCAAGCTTCAACACCAACTCCGCTTGTTGACCCACAAAACTCTTCTCCAACCTCTTATCAGTAGTCGTCAAAACGTCTCCTTTATCCCAGCAACCCGTTATCCAGTCAGCAAGAAATGCTTCCTCTGGTGGCGTTCGTGGTTCGATCGACTTTCTACCACATGCAACTTCAAGCATGAATATTCCAAATGCATATATATCAGTGCTTGTGTTTGCTTTCCCGGTTCTTGCGAGCTCAGGAGGCATGTAACTAGAGGTGATCATGGGTTGGGTAATCCGGCCCGGCCCGACGGCCCGCCCAAAAAATAGGAGGGTTCGGGATAAAATATAAGCCCGAAATATGAGTTTGGGCAAAAATATATATATTAAATATATTAAATATATATTTTTTATTTTTAATCAAATATGTATTTTTTTATTTTTCATCAAATATATATTTTATATATATTAAAAATATATTTTGGGACGGGCCGGGCTCGGGCTTAGGAATTTTCTTTCGGGAAGGCTTGGACAAATTTTTAGGCCCATATTTCGGGTCGGGCCAGGCCCGGCCTAGACGGACCTAAAATTTTGTCTGGGCCCGGCCCGGCCATGTAACCAAGCGTGACTACCAAAACCAGATTTGGGGGGTGTTTTGAAGTGCAACCGCACAGGGCCCAAGATTAAAAAGGGCACAAAAAAGTATTTTTTTCAGTTTTTAATGTGAAAAAAAATTAGAATAAAATAAATTAAATAAATGTTTAGGACTTTTAATTCTTAACTATAAATATTTCATCATCAACTCCTTTGCTTCTCCAAAGCTCCTCTAATTCTCAAATTTCAACTCGTACCATTAAAGTTAAAAATGAACTTTAATTTTTCTCAAAAAAATCAATTGTTACTAGCATTCAACCTTCTTTATTTTCTCATAACCATGGCAATGGGAGAAATTTTCTACAAATTAAATAGGACCAAATTTGATTTGAGTAATATATCATTCATATGTCATTAGCATCAATAAATTGAAGTTATTAATTTTTATTTTATATTTGAGAGATTGAGAACCTCTCATCCGAGGTCTGTCGAATCTACCATTGTTGTAGGTATAATTCTACCTCCTTTCTCTTCTTTCTTGTAATCTTTTCATTCTTAATTTGATGACATTTTTGGGTTTTAACTAATAAAGTCATTAATTCATCATTATAATTAGCTTCTCCCCCTAATTCATTCTTTGATTAATCATAGTACAGTATACTACTACATTATATTTAGCTTCTCCCCCTAATTTTAATTGTTTTTGTTACTCATTTAATTTTTTAGTTGCATTTTTCTCAAAAATAATTGGATATTGTTAATTACAGTGTCTATTTGTAATTGATTTTTATAATTATATTTATAGAATTTCAGTGACTTGATTTGACTTTTGAAATTAACAAATGTAAAAGCAAATATTCAACTTGAAATTCTTGTATCAGGTGCTATTGTTATATTTTCTTGTGTTACTTGAGTATCTAATTTATCTTTTATATATAATGTTTCCTAAAAAGTATTTATCTAAAGTGAAAAAAGGAAAAAGAGAAAACATACTAAAGAGTTAAAAAAATCACAACAATATGCTATTGATAATTTTTTTTAAAGTAGTTTTTAATAAAAATTAGGATCAATTAAATGAAAGTTTGCATAATGATGTCAATGAGAATGATAAAATTAATGACCCAAATGAACCTAATGATGTGTCAAATGTATCCAATATTGAAAATCTTATTCTTAATGAAGAACAAACAATTCCTCCTAATATTGGCATTGTTGAAGAACAAATAATTCCTTCTTTGGATATTTATGATCCTAGAAATTGGGTTAATCTTGATAACAAAACAAGAGACATTTTAGTTGAAAATGAGTCTACAAGAGAAATGAATTTTCTGGTCATTAATGTCACAAGAACGGTTGAATGGTCTGGCAATTTTATCAATCGAGAAGGATTTTTTTGGAAAACATTGATGTTGATGTTATCATTAATAATTTTGTATCTCAGAATGCTCATAGAACCCTTTTTTTAATGATTTTTTTTGTGTTTTTGTAGTTAATAACATAAGAGTAGATTGAACGAATTTTTTTAATTTTGTTAGAAAAATATTTTATTTGCTTAATGTCATAAAAGGTATTATTTAATGCAATTACTAGTATATGGTTTTATTTTTATTTTATAATTTTTTAAAAAGGCCTGATTTATTGTTTCGCCTAGGCCCTATAAATGTCAAGAACGGATCTAGTACCTATTACATGCGAGGTTTGAGAATCATTTCCAAGGTCGCATAGTTTTGCCAGCCCGAAATCTCCTAGTCGAGCGTTCATGTCACTGTCAGCACATTGGCAGGCTTGATATCTCTGTGAATGATGACTTGCACCCATTGTTGGTGCAGATAGAACAACGCGAACGCTACGTCCTTGATGCTATTAAACCTTTGTGTACCTTTGTGTCCACTTAAGGTTCTTATTAGGTTGGTGGTAAAGAAACTTGTCAAGACTTCCATTAGGCATGTAGTCATAAACCAAAAGCAAGTCGTGCTTGTGCCTGCAATAACCGAGAAGTCTAACCAAATTCGGATGCCTGAGGCGACGATGGTTGCAATCTCAGCCACGAATTCTCTCATACCTTGCCTTGAATCATGAGAGATCCTTTTGACGGTAATTTGTATGTTGGAAGATGGTAAAACACCCTTATGCACCTTACCAAATCCACCTCTCCCTAGAACTTCCTTTTCTTTAAACCTCTTTGTTGCTTTGAATAGATCTTTATAAGAGAATCTATGAGGCCCGTCCTGAACCTCCTAATCCTCGAGAATCCCCATGAATCTCTTCTTCCTTGAGATCAACACAAATATGAAAACCAATACGAGGACTAAAGTGAGACCTGTGAAAAAAAGGGCGATAGCCAAAATCTTCTTCAATTGCTTGATTCCTCGATTATTATCATTAACAAATCGTGAAACTTTTGGTAGGTGAGACAAGTCTAGCTCCTCAGCTGAGCCATTCATCTTGAAACTCCATGCCAATATGTAGTGTGATGATAAAACAGAACCTTTGGAAGATGAGAAACCTACATACATAGAGTCATAAATATATGGAGACAAATCCAGATTCAAGGATAAAAGTGGGGTTTTTGGCTTTGCTATATTGATTGGATACAACGTAACATTGAGTCATTTTTTTGTCCCATTGAACTTAACCCAAATTTGCAGTGGATCCTCTCTTATAAGGCTGACATTTATGAACTTTTTCTCATCAGTGAAATACCTTTCAGGAGCAGATACCATTGAGTTTTGGCCATTGATATCGATGCCAACATGATTGTCGTTTATGTCATCGAATTCGCTGCTCATAAGTATGTCCAGCTCGACCCCCACAATATGATTTGAGTTGTTACCGTTGTTTGATTGATTGAAAAGACAAAGATACTGGCTGGGAAGAGCTCCGGGAATTCCATTGTTAGGCGAGACTACAAAGGCTAATCCATGGCCAGACAAAGTAGGGTATTCCGATACAATTGCAAAAATGGATGTAGTGGAAAAAGAGAAAACACTACCATTTGTGGAGTTCTTGGATTGGATTGGATTCTTGTAGAAGATGTGACCTTCTGTTTACCTTGTAAAATTAGTCAGTTTAAAGAGCCCACTTGAACCTACGCCTGCAACTCCATCAACATTCAAGTAACCATTGAAACTGAACTGACCCTGATTGATATCTGAAGATACAAGGTTCAAGAGGAAAAGCAACACAAGCATGATCAAACAGGACATTATTACACACACAAGAAAAAGGAAATACAATAGAAGTAATAGTACATGGATGGTTAAGTACTTTACCACAATTAATGCTTCTTCCCCGATTGGCCCATCATAAAATTGAAAATTTTTTGCATCCATTTTGGTTGCGACCCTTCTTCATCTGTTTCCTCGTAGATCTTACATTTTCGGTTTGATGTGAGAAGTGCTACCTATTGATCCATGGTTGTGAGCAGAGTGTTGGTGGATGTGTTCAAATTTTCGAGAAGATTGAGTGGTATGGCACTGCAACTCTTTTATTTCTTCCAAATCTTTCTCATACATTATTCTAACACCACACTTCTTCACCTTAGCATTGGGTTTAATGGATGTAAGAAAGACACCTCAAGCTCACAGTCACCGTATTTATCCTCCAATGAAAATGGAAATAGTTTATCACGCGACCAATAATGAAAGTAGGTGTGTTAATGCACCATACGTATGGATGGTGGTAAGCCGACTGGAGAATTTAGCTTGTCTCACCCAGTCCACATTGTACCACTTAATTAGCATTTCGTGTTAAAAAATCCATAATTTGACTTTAAAAAAAATGTTGAGGGCTAAAAAGAAAATAATAAGGGTCATATAGTCAAATTTTATAAACGTTAAGAAACTTTTTTGTCATTAAACCTAATGATAGGTGCTAAAAGTAACATGTTTTAATCCCGTTCTTAATACATTTTTGGATGATTATTCAATGAAAAATGATGAATTTTATGCTCCTAATGCTTTAAATTCATGTTTTTATACTTAATAGAGCATTTGGGAGCAAAAGGAGCGTAAATTGGAAAATCGCAGTAAGTTTCAAGAGTCATACGAGCTAGACACACAGTTGTGTGAGACACATGGTCGTGTGAGCCACACGGGCTGCCACACAACCAATTGCCAAACAATGTTGAAATCACGAATTGCTCCAAACTTGAGGGAAAACGCGTTTTTTAGGTTTGTCGGGCATTTTAAGACCTATATATGACAAAAATAAGATAGGAGAAAGCCGTCATAGAATACTCAAGAAAACAACTCGAAAAACACCATTGAAGCTAACTCTAAAGCAGATTTCTATCAAGATTGAAGATCTCTTTTTGATTTCTTTGAAGTTTATTATAAGTTTCTTTGTTTATTGTGGTTATACTATCTTCTGAATGTTTTTATTTGCAATTATGAACTAATTTTCTAAATACCTAGAGGAGATGAACCCTATGATAAATTCTATCTTTTGATTTCTGTTTTATGCAATAAATACTTGAATCTTGTTCTCAATTAATTACTTTACAACTACACCACCTAATTTAGAAGGTTTTATTGACATTACAATTAAATTACTATTTGAATTACATTTTACAAACAACAAATTCAAAAAGTTGGTTTAAAATAGTATAAATTGCATTACATTACATTACATGTAAAAAGAAACTAATTATATAATATCATAATCTATTTCTCGAAATCCTAATTCCCTAAATTCATTGAGCCTATAAATGCTAAAGTGTCCACTTCCATTTCAACTTGACTTCTGTTGGTCCCTCACTTGTATGATCCTTTGAGCCAGCCATGCTTCTATTGGTCTAGGGACAAACATAAAACACCAAGATTATTTTTGTTTCATTTAGATCATTTATATCACTAGTATATTAACTTACTTCAAATTGAGAAATTTTTATTGATATAGGAAACACAATCGTTGAAAATCTAGTTCATGTCGACCAAAAATCGTAAATACTTAATAAAAATTATATAACGAAGAGTTGGAATAATATTATTTGTAATTCAAGTCACGAATTTTAAATGGTACTTTTATTAGAAGGAATTAAACTTATTTAAATACTATTAAGGACTATATTTAATCTTCCAAATTTATATATAAAAAATTGACTAATTAAATGGAACACATAAGTTAATCTTAAATAAAAATGGAATGATTTTTAAGGTAGCCCAAATTATAATTCAATCCTAGGATTTTCACCTTATTATTACCTGCTTTGTCACCGAAGCATTTGGGATATGTACTGTACAAGCCCAAATTTGCCCGGGGCCCAATTAAACCCAAATCCCAAAACCTAGCCCAATACCCAACTAAACCCTACAGCAGCCCAACACCAAATAAAAACAGAAAAAGAAACCCTAGTCTCTGCCTCTAGCGCCGCGCCCCTAACCTCAGCCACCTACCCTCTGCTCCACCTGCTCTCTGTCACCACCACCGCAGCACGTCTCCAACCTGCAAACAATAAAAGCAGAAACAGACAACACAAGAAGAGGGAGCAAAATATTTTTCCTTTTTTTTCGGTTATAAAGCCGAAACGGATTGTAAAGAAAGGGGGATTTTCGTTTTTTATTTCGGTATAAAGAAACCGATTGCAAACCATTGTAAAGGGGGGATGATACAAAAAAATCAGAAATAAAAGAAAAGAAACTTTGAAGTTTTCTTAATATTTGTTCACTGCTATTTTTTTCTTTGTTCTTTTTTTTGGCTTTTGTTTTTATATACTAAAATAAAACAAAAAGAAAGGGGAAGAGGAACTCACTGGAGTCGTTCCGTGTCCTTGTCGTCGGAGGCTTCATCTCCGGTGACAGAATCGGTCGTTGAGAAGGCTGGTGGTCCTTTTTCTTTTGCTTTTTTGGGCGTTTTAAGGCCAGATTTGGGCTTAGCGGGGGCGAGATCTAAAAAAAACACCATTTTTTAAATTTGCCGCCCTCCATGCGCGGCGGAGCCGGCGCCGGCGCTGGCGTCCGGGGTCCGGAACGGTGACTACCGGTCGGAGCTAGGACCGGGGGAGAGGGGTTGAGAGAAAATCTCTCTGTTTTTTTTTTGGAAGGGATGAAAGTGATTTTTTTAAAAATAAATTTTTGTATTTAAAGAAGAATGAAACGGCGCCGTTTTGCTGTTCAAGGTCAGGGACCAAAACGACACCGTTTTGGCCCTGACCTGCACGGTGACTCGCCCCTGAGGGGAGGATCCGTGTGTTTTCTTTGAAAGGGCTATTTGCGCGTGCGGTCCCTCCACGTTTGCAGCACGTTGCAATTTACCCCTCTTTCGTTCTTTTCTTTATTTTTAATTTAGCCGTATAATTTTATCGTTGTTTCATTTTAGTCCCGCGTAAAGTGTTGGGTCGGGAAGGATGGGATATTTCCTTTTTTGGTCCCCCTTATTTTACGCGTATCCCAAATTAATCTTTTGCTTTATTTTATTCTGATTTCTCCCCTGGGATTTTGTTTTGTTTTCAATCTAATCCCGTTATTATTATTATTATTATTAAGCTTATTATTATTATTATTATTATTCTTGTTATTGCATTTATTATTATTACTTTCGTTATTATTATTTATCCACTTATACCATTTTTAGATTTTGTTATATATATTCATACTAACATATATATATACATTTTTAATTTTTATATATGTACGTACTTATATTTTTATATACTTTAATATATATATACTTATATATTATTTGTACTTTATACTTTATATATGTATACCCACATATTTTAAATATACATATATTTTTTTAAGCTTTATAATTTATATATATACATAGATATGCATATTTTTTTTATATGTACATACATTCATATATTTTATAATTTATAATTTAAGTACATAGATATACATACATAAATATTGTATTTTTTTAATTCATATTGTTATCGATTTTTTTATTTTATATTTATTTATGTGCTTATCATTATTTTTATGAAATGCTTTAGTTCTTTTTATTTACTCACTTATATCTTTAAATTTCAAACCTGGTTGTATATGTATATATGTACATGCATATTTTATGTTCTTTATAATTCTTATGTATTCTCTTTATTATTATTGTTTTACTTGATGATTATTTATTTGTTCATGTGCATATATTATTTCAAAGATATTTTAATTTTATTTGTTTATGGGCTTGTTATTTAGTATATTATTGATTTGTCTATTTATTTATTTATCTTATTTTCGTTGCTATTGCTCGTATTATTTATGCATACATTATCATAATTGTCATTCCATTACATCAATTTTTACCCAGATTTAAAAAATTTTTCAAAATAAAAATAATACTTGATATTTAGGATCTTCGAGAGAATCGAGCCCTAACGTATTGGGTTTTGATTTTCTTCGTTGAATCTAAATAATTGAAACTACTTTTTTTAAACGCATAACTAAAAGCTCGTTATTGGGAATTCAACCCGTCGTGTCCTAATGCATTGGATATGACACGTTGTTCTCTCGAGACGATGATTTTTCTTAAATGCAATATTCAATGTTTAATATTTGGAGAAATGGTGCCCTAATGTATTGGGTTACAATTTTTTCACTTGACTTAAACAATTGAATACCCTTTTAAATTTTATTGTGCAAGTTTTTAGACGAGCTCATTCCTAAAGAGGTAAAATATCACGCCCTAACATACTGGGAATGATGTTTTCTCTTTCTGAAATGAGAATGTCTTAACGAGTAACTTGATTTATATAAATAAAACAAAGGATCGTATTTTTAAAATTATTCAAAGTTTTCAATTTTCGATATTAAAACATTAACTAATCAGCTAGGTACCAATTTTTGGGCGTTACGAGGGTGCTAATCCTTCCTCGTACGTAACCGACTCTCGAATCTACTTTTCTAAATTTCGTAGGCGAAAAGCATTGTTTTAATAAATCTAAACTGTTTATTAAAAACAACCGTTTTATAAGGTGACCCAATCACATCTCATCAAAAAAGATTGGTGGCGACTCCCGTTTTCGTTTTTATTTTTCAAAACCCAAGTTGACCCCGTTTTATCAAAAAAATGGTGTCAACATGTACAAAATATGAGTATGAATAAAAGATTTAAAATTTTTTGATATATAATAGAAGAATCATATCTCATATCCAAATAAGTCTAGAATGATTATTTTAAATGAAATAAAAAATGGAAAAACGTAAATGTGTAAAAAAAAAAAGAAGAAAGTAATAGGACAAGGTGAGATAAGTAGTTTACAACAGTAAATGCTTCTTCTTCGAATTGCCCATTATAAAATTGAAAATTTTTTGCATCCATTTTGGTTGCGGCCCTTCTTCCTCCGCTTCCTCGTAGATATTACGTTTTCGTTTTGTGTAAGAAATGCTACCTATTGATCCATCGTTGCGAGCAGAGTGTTGGTGGATGTGTTCAAATTTTGGAGAAGATTGAGTGCTATGGCACTGCAACTCATTTATTTCTTCCAAATCTTTCTTATACACTATTCTAAAAGCACACTTCTTCACCTTAACACTGCTTCCAATGAAAGACACCTCAAGCTCATCATCGCATAAATGATTGGTTTCACAGTCACCATATTTATCCTCCAATGAAAATGGATATAGCTTATCACGCGACCAATAACGAAGAAAAAGGTGATCTTTCATTATGGGCTCGCTAAATCGTTTACCCATATTCCAGCGTTTCCGACTAATCTCTCTACAATTGACAGATGCTCTACAATTGAGAAGCTCGTCATCCGTTGAAGCATCATTATTGACAAAAATGCAGCAACAAGCAACTCCAATCCATTCACTATCTTTCTGAAGGTTGATAGGTAGGAGTATCTTAATAGAATCAATTGAAGAGTCGCTTTTTTGTTGGCTAAACCATTCTGAGATTCCACTTCCGGGCATAATAATATCAAACCATTCTGGGATTTCACTTCCAGGCATAGTAATATCAAACCTTTTCCTTGAATTTGCAAATGCCTGCAAAATAAAACACAAGTCGTTTGGTAACTAAAACCATAAATTCTCTGGTATGAGATTTTGTAAGGGAAAATAAAGAGATTAATCGACCTTAAGATGTGTTTTCAGCAGTGTTAATGCATAGATATTCTCAGCCAATTTGAAGCAGTTAATGGCGTTAACGGCAGCCGAATCCACTAAATTGCTCACTTTTGATGGACTTGCAACTACTTCAAGTGAAGCACAACCATCTATCCACACCGTTTTTATACTTGTTAGAAGTTCAGGCAACGATTTAAGATTCAAGCAGTCTGATAATGCAAGCAATTTAAGCTTTGAGAGTCGAGTAAAAGATACAGGTATGCTGATGAAATTGTTACCACTAAGATCAAGATGTACCAAAGAAGATAGACCAGAAATATCACGTGGAATATCTCCTTCACAAAGATTGCAGCCCCTTAGATTCAACTCTCTTAATGAACTCAAACCTGACAATGAAGGTAACATCCGAGTCATGGGATTCGTCCTTCTGCCTTGGATTACCTTGAAAAGAGAAGGCAAACTTAGTCGTAACTTATATGATGGTCCCTTGCGCCCATTGAAAGACAGAACTTTAAGATTTTTAAAATGAAAAATGAAGGATGGTGGCTCTGTTATGGCTGTTTCACTCAAGTCGAGCTCTTCCAAAAACTTTGCTTGCTGCAAATTCTCCGATAAATTTTCCACTCTATAACAACCGGAAAGATCTAGAGTTTTTAGACGTTCCATTTTCCCATCAATCTCTGGAAACCTTATAAGACTTGAGCAACCCTTAAGAATTAATGTTTCAAGAGATTCCATTCCAATTTTCGTCGGAAGACTCCTAAGCCTTTTGCAATCTCTTAAATTCAAAAGTTTAAGGCTCTTAAGCATTCCAATTGATGGATGAAAATCCACTAATTTGGTGCAACCTTTCATGATCAAAGCTTCAAGTTTTGGTGCTGTTGTGAAGTTTGGTGTCTTGATCAGGTTTTGGGACCCTTCAAGGTTCATCATTTTCAACTTATACAAGGGCTGTAGAAGACCATAATAAATTAGAAACAAATGAGATAATATAATAATGCTCATTTTTATTTTTTTATCTTAATCAAAATTTAATCATTTATATTAAAATAGCTAAAACACAATGACCAAATGAGTTAATTCTTACTCTATTTCCCTTCCATAGTTGTTTAATGTTACTATATGGTAAAAGAAGTGCGACAAGGTTGTCTGGTTGGAAGCTTGAGGGCAACGATCGTAAAGGGCATCCTTTCCAATCTAAAAGTCGTAGTTCATTAGAAAGATATTTGAGATCATCACAATTTGAGAGGCAAAGCACTTTGAGCAATCTCAATTTTTTCATCTTTGAGAAGGCATCGACACTCAAGCTGAGCTCCTTGCTTGATTCTCTAATAACCATGAACAAAATAAAAACGAGCTTTGGAATATACAAAAACATTCAATATCTAAAAGCTATGTGGCATTGATATTGTTTTTTAAGTACTTGTATCCAATACTTTTAACCATGAGCAAAACAAAAATGAGCTTAAGAGTATACAAATTAAAACATTCAATATCTAAGAGCTATGTTGTATCAATATCGTTTTTTTATGTACCCGTATCCTATACTTTTATCTAATGCATATCCGAATATCGATATTAAGATCCTTTAAGAACTCTTTAAATACATTAAAAAATTCTTTAAAAAAATTGAACATACCAATATTGAAGATATACACATATCTAACAACTACACATCTGACGTTATATTACCAAACCCTAAAAAATGTGAATTAATATTTTGATTTATATTTGGTCAGCCAACAATGCATAATTCTATATGATTCAATGATACATAATTAAAAATAAAACCATATTCATTTAAAAAAAATTTTTGGATGACATGTTACAATCTAATTCATTGATGTATACACTATTTGTGCATTAAATATATACCATTAATATTTCACAAAGATATACACATTTCAATATTGATTCTTTTAAAAGAGTAATATGTGCTAGATAAATTTCATAATTAAACATTGAAAATATTGAATATCAAAGGTTTTGTTATAGTTTCTTATCACATTTAAAATAAACAAAATCATCATTTATAATACACAAAGATATAAACTTATATGCATTTTCTTACCTTTTATTATTGATGAATATGCCTTCAATCATTTCTGTGGCCTAAAAAAATTTAGAATAGAAAATAAGAAAACAAAATAAATGGTGTATAATGTAAAATTAAACTTCTATCATTATTATGCTCCAAATATAATAAATAAAGCATTTTAAACAAAGTAAAACAGTTTCTAATGAGGGTAATGCAATGAAATTAAATATTTTTTTCAATAAATTTTTGTTAATATTTGTAAACATCAAACATAATTTATCTCAAAAGTACCAAATAACACTTTTTGTGGATGTTGTATCAACCAATTATACTAAGCTTTGAATTTATATCATATATTATTAGATATTCTATATAAAAAAAATAGTATGTAACTTTTGTTGAATGACTTACCGTGTTTTTTTTTAGGATATGATGGACATCTGTTTCCTCCCACAATCTGCAACATTTTCCAGGTTCACCAATAGATTTTTCTCTAACAATTTTTCTTCCCATTTCTTGCAACAAGTTATGCATCCACAAATATTGGTTGCCATCATCGACTTTTATTAAAGATTTCTTAATGAGAACATCAATTCCAATATCGGGGAAAAACTCACAACCATCCAATACTTTCATTACAAAATCTTTCTTCTCCCCATTGAAGAAGCATGCTATATCTAGAAATATATTTTTCTCTCTTTCTTCCAATCCATCAAAACTAATTCGAAGTTTATTAAGAATTTCTTTATTAGAATCTCTTTTAAGTCTTTCAATCGCACTTCTCCATTGAGCAGCATCTCTACCGCACAAAAAGGAACCTAAAACTTCAAGAGCTAACGGAAGCCCACCAGCATAACTTACAACATGGTAAGAAAGCTTAATGAAATCATCTTTCGGCACTGTATCACTACGGAAAGCTTTCAAATTGAAAAGTTGAAGTGCATTTGTGGTATTCAATGTTGTGGGTATATACACATCATCAACTTGGCAAGATTGAAGCAAATGTTCGTCTCTTGTTGTTACAATGATTCTACTCCCTAATCCGAACCAATCATGCCTTCCAACCAAGCATTTTAAGTGTTGAATGTTATCAACATCATCAAGAACAACAAGAACCTTTTTGCGAGACAACATATGACTAATTATATCATTCCCTTCATGAACATTGAAAAATTCGAAGCATTCATCATGAAAAATCTCCGAAAGAAGTTGTTTCTGTAAAGAAACTAATCCACATTTGTCTGAAACTTCTCGAATATCAGCAACAAAGCTTTTACTTTCAAAATGATGTGACATTTGATTATAAGCAAGTCTTGCGAGTGTTGTTTTACCGATACCACCCATTCCGCAAATCCCTATAATGCGGACATCATTTTCCCCAATGTTTATTTTCAAATATAAATCCTCCAAGCGTTCAGTCATTCCAACCAAGTCACTATGAGTAACTGGGTGACATAGTTTTACTGATATCTTCTTAATAATCTCTCTAATAAATTCTGATTCATGCCTACAAGAAAAGAAATTTTAATTTTTTGAATAATTTTTTTTTCATATTATCAAATGCACTTTCTTTTTCAATGAATCGTGAAACATACTATAGTTTGGAAGCAAACAAGAACCAAGACACTTTTCAATTAAACACATAGGATTAGAAAGAAAAAACAAAGTTATACATATATATTCCAAAAATAGAAAATACAGAAGAAAAGAAAGAGTTACCTGTTATTTAAATGCCATCCCTTGATTCCAGCCACTTGAATTAAAGCATTTCGCCACCTTTGGATCTTCTCCCTATCTTCTTTGTATCTCTCTTCATGTCTAGCAAAGGCTTCTTCCACTTTCTCTTTTTGTTTTCTTAAATCAGATGGATCAACATCGTAAAAAATTGGAAACACTTTATGGCCGTCGTTGTTATGTTGTTTAACAATCTCAGCAAGCTCCTCCAAGCACCAACTTGAAAAGGCATAAGTATGTGAAAAAACGATTACCGAACACCATGACTGCTGAATTGCTGTAAAGAGTTCTGCCGCGATCTCTTTGCCGGCCTCCAGCTTTGGATCATCCCTGAAAGTGACGATCCCACTCCTACTTAAAGCATCATAGAGATGATCGGTAAAGTTGTTGCGGGTATCTTCACCTCTAAAACTCAAGAAAACATCATATTTCTTTCTTGAATTGGACGAAGAAGTTGAAGGTAATGACGACATGACGATGTGCGAGAAAAAAAATGTGGATGTAGTGTTGAAAATCAGAAAACTGATCGCTCAATACGTCTGAAAGAAAGTAGAAAGAGATCAAATTTCCAGGGAAGAATGAAGGTGGTTTCTAAGCAATTTCTCTATAACCTTTTCATTTTCCAAATGAATGCGAGTAGTTGTGGAAATTGGGGGGTCATAAATGAGTGATGCATGTGAATCCAAGAAGGTGGGTGTTGATAAAATGGACCCAAGAATAATTACTTTGAGTGAATTCCTTACCTAATTAGTTACAATTAGGCAATGGTTTCGAATGACCACTCCACCATCAACACCTCTACCACCGACAATGAATTATGCCTGCAACAAAACGTTCCCATTGAAGGAAAAAGGAATTGTGTAATGAATGATGTCACCTTCACGGCTTCACCAATTATTTTTCTTATCACAAACCCAAATTAATTTTCTTCCGCTGAATATAAATAAGTCATAATGAATTTTCGGTCATGTAATTTTAAAAAGAAAAAAATGAATTTTCGGTCTCATTAAAATAAATAAAAAAATTAATGTTTATTCACTTTGTGGATTACCATACAGATAACATGTTAGTATTTAATTAATTTTTTAAATTTTAAAAATATTTTTTGAAATTTTAAAAAATTAATTAAATGATGATATGTCATCCATGTATCAATATACATGTATGCTATATCAGTAAAGTGAAAAATTTTAACTTTTTCATCAAATTTTAAGGTGATTTGATAGAAAACACAAGTTACCCTACACCAGAATAGGCTTTTAGCGGCACTTTTAGCGGCATTTTGAACAAAAGCGTCACAAAAAATTGAGCATTAGCGGCGATTCAGACAAAGCGCCGCTAAAGGTAGAGCATCAGCGGCGATTTCCAAGAAGCGCCGCTAAAAATAGGAATTAGCGGCGTTTTATATAAAGCGCCACAAAGAACCTAAGACCAACGACGTCGTTTTGGCGATTTTTAAACGTTTAGCGGCGTTTTTATTTGTGCGCCACTAATGCGCGGATCTTTAGTGGCGTTTTTATCTTAGCGCCGCTAATTCTCCGATCTTTAGTAGCGTTTTTATCTGAGCGCCGCGAAATCACCGATCTTTAGTGGCGTTTTTATATGAACGCCGCAAAAGCTCAGGTCTTTAGCGGCGATTTTATTTCAACGCCGCTAATACTTGGATCTTTAGTGGCGTTTTTATCTGAGCGCCACCAATGCTCTAGAATTTAGCGGCGATTTTGTCTAAGCGCCGCTAATGCTCAGATCTTTAGTGACGTTTTTATCTGAGCGCCACTAATTCTCCGGCCTTTAGCGGTGTTTTTTCCCAAGCGCCGCTAATAGTAACAAAAATCTTATAAGTTGAAATAATTAATATTTTGTTCTATTTATTATATAGTGGTACAATTTACATCTAAATTATAGTTAACAAATATTAGTGATTAATACAAAAAGTTTTTATTAAAGAGAAGTCGTATATGTATATAATAGCTAACTATTTATTACTAATTTTCAATCACTACAGTTGATTTAAACTACTAATTTACGAGACAAAATATATTAAATTATGAATAAAATAAAATATAATAAAACTTAAATTTTTGTATTGTAAAGAATAAATTAAAAATAGAATTAACTTTTGTAAGAGTAATAAATTTTGGTAGTACTGTTCGACTAAATAAATCAAAGGAATTAATATAAATTAAACACCAATTTATACAAAATATATTTTATGATTATATATATATTAAAGATTTAGGGAATTTTTTTTATGGACGGTATTTTAAGAAGTACGGGGTATAGATTTAAGGTTTGGGATTTAAGGTTAATTTAGGGGCTAGAGGTTTAGGGGTTTGAGATTTAGGGTTTCAACGGTCATGTTAGGATTTAATTTAGATTAATATTAGTTTTTGATTATTTTTTATGGTAAATATATATGTTATTATATATTTGTAAAATAAATCCAGATCAATAAATTTAATATATTGAAGTTTAGTATAGTTTATATTATAATTAATAGATATATATATAATAGCCTTTACCGGCGTTTTAGTCAGAAACGCCACAAATATTGCAATATACGACGTCGTTACGTGTTAGGGAATCAGTTTCTATTGTGGTGTTTTATAGGGAAGCGCCGCTAATATTGTTGAAACTCTGTCAGAACGGTGTCGTTTCAGTTGAAGGATGTACTCTATTACTGGCGTTTTTCAGGAAAACGCTGCAAATATGTCAACAATTTTGTGAAAACGTCATCGTTTCTTTCTGTAGTTGAAAATTTAGTGGCGTTTTTACGCAGAAACGCCGCAAATGTGACTTATAATTAATTTAAACGGCGCCGTTTCTTTACAGGCCATTTAACCCGTGTCCTCATCCTTTACGAATTTATTATCGAAAAAAAATGCATTTTCTATACCAAATTTTATTAAAAAAATTGTTTTTTATATAAAGAGACAAAATTTGTTGTACCAGGTTTATTATAACAAATTTTTTTTCCATTTGTTAAGAGGACATTTGAAGCTTCATACGAAATTTTGTCAAAGATAATATTGCTACCTTATTTCAACTTTATACAACATTTTTAACTATATATATAACTTGTTGCTTAATAGATTTTCACTATATTTTTTTATTATTAAAGAATATTTAGGGAATATTTTGGTCGATGCATGGTATTTTAAGGAGTACGGGCCGGTATATATGAATTTAAGGTTTGGTATTTATGGTTTAGGAGTTAGGGGCTGAGTTATGCTTTAGGGGTTACAGACGTGAATTATGGGTTAGGGTTAGGGGACAGGGTTAATTAGGGTTTAGGGAGATTTAAGGGTTAGAGGTTTTAGGGGTTTGGCCAGGGTTTAGGGTTTCTTAAGAGGTTAATATTAGATTGATTAATTTTGGAGGTCAATATATATGTTCTTATATATTTGTAAAATATAGATCCAGAATAAATTTAATATTAAGATAAGTTTTGAGTATAATAGGTAGATGATCACTTTATGCATGTAGGTACATAAATTAATTGGTTAATATGAAGATTACAAGGTTAATTTGGTTTTTTAGACTTGTTAAATGATACAATATAACTAATATATAGTAGTTATTATTGTTGTAATTGTATATTAAGTTTTCAACTAATTTATTTGTATTGCAGATAAAATGCCTAGAAGACCCGTGCGAGCGCACCGCATTGTTCAAGGTACTCCAAACTCGAACGAAACAAACAGCACTGAACAACAAACTGCTGTTGGATCTTCAAATGTTCTGGTCACACATGACGAACCTATAGAAGCTCAAAGTAATTTAACTTCTAACTTACATGTGTGTTAACTTATTATTTATTTTATTTTTTAAATTTCTTATATTACAATACTTTTATTTTCTAGCTGAAATTGTCGGGACGCGGAGAGTTTGCGGACGTACTCTACTGAGGGATTTATACGATCTAGATCCAATCGAGCGTGTCCAAATATCCAGTAATAGCTTTGGTCAGCCTGTTGGATCAGAAGCTCGCCTTTTAGCAGGATACATGGGCATTCTAGCACGGAATCCAAATATATTGCCAATTAACTTCGAGTCATGGCATAAAGTGCCCGAGAGTAACAAGAACCAAGCTCTCGATAGCATTAAGGTAACAAAACGTGTATGTCTTTGATAAAACTTGGGTTTAAGTTTTGTTTACATTTACTTTCTTAAGTTAAAAACAAAACATGTTTTTTGTAGGCGAGATTTGCTCTAGAGGTCTCCGATGCTTATCTAAAGAAGGCATTAGGAAAAAGGCGGAGAGACCATAAGAGCACATTAAAGAAAGACTATTTTAAGACAAAAACAACACTCGACGAGAAATTACAAAATGTCCCACCGGGAATGCTTAGGTACCAGTGGGAAGAGGTCGTTAGATTTTGGACTTCGAAGAAAGGAGAGGTATGTGTTACTACAAAAATCTTGTAATTATTTTGGTTTATAGTATTTAATAATTAACGTACTAATAATTTCATAATGTAGGATCGTGAACAAGTTGGAACAAGTAGTAGGCAGAAACAAAAATTCACGCACACAGCTGGGTCGAGAAGTTTTGCGTGTGTAGCTCAGGCCGAGGTAAGTAGGATTTATATGGTACTGGCAGATATTTATTACTTTATATCAAATAATATTTTTACTATTGTATTGTAGGAAGTGCTGTCGGGTCAAAAAGTTGGACGCCTTCAACTTTTTGACATTACACATAGGAAGAAATATGGAAACCCTATGACTCCTGAAGCTACAGAAATTATGGTACGTTCGCTTAATACAATTTGACTTGTTTTAATTATTTTTACTGTTCTAATGGTTTATTTCATTTCTTGTAATGCAAATATTGTTAAGTTATGTTGCATTTGTTTTTTAATATATTGCGTTCTTAACTATGTCATTTATTTTTTAGGAAAAACTGAAGGACAAAAAGGCGGAGTACGAAGCGATTGCTTCAAGTGATAGTTCTGTTCATATTGACGACATTGATACTATGTCATTTATTTTTTAGGAAAAACTGAAGGACAAAAAGGCGGAGTACGAAGTGATTGCTTCAAGTGATAGTTCTGTTCATATTGACGACATTGATAACCGGGTTATCACTGAAGTTTTGGGTCCTGAAAGGTATGGTCGGGTTCGATTTCAAGGATCTTTTGTTAGCCCATCCCAATATTTTGGATCCAGCTCGCAACGATACATGCATTCGGGGAGTCAGGCTCAAGCTGAAGTTCAGAGGTTAAGAGACCAGATAGTTCAGATGCAATCGACAACAAGTGAACAAATTACACAACTTAAAGCGGAGGCAACATCGAGAGAAGCTGAGGTTCAAAAAAGATATGAAGAACTCCAACTACAACTTAAAGAAGATGCGGCAATGAGAGAATCAGAGGCAGCAGTGAGAGAAGCTGAGGTTCAACGAAAGTATGAAGAACTCCAGCAGCAGCTTAAAGCAGATGCAGCAGCGAGAGAAGTAGAGGCTGCAGCGAGGGAATTAGAGGCTAAAATGAGGGAAGCAGAACAGCTTAAAAAGTTCGATGAACTCCAGCAGCAGCTTGAGAATATGATGAAGATGTTTCAGCAGTCGCAACCACCGTCGTCTTAGACTATCGTGTAAATATACTTCAATTTTGACTTTGGTATTATCATTTTAACTTTTACAATTTTTGTAAGAATAATACGAATTTTATTTTATTTATTGACATTTATTTAAAATATTATGTACATGTATTACTTTTGGCTGGATTAGATTTGGTTTCTTCTGATTTTTTTTATAGGAGGGCTGAAAATATAAAAAAACTTTTCAAATCTGCCAAAATTAGCGGCGTTTCTTCGATAAGTGCCGCTAAAGAACCCCGCCTATAGTGGCGTTTTTTGTCCAAGCGCCGCTAAAGACCCCAATCTATAGTGGCGTTTTCTGTATAAGCGCCGCAAAAGACTCCAATCTATAGTGGCATTTTTTGAATAAGCACCGCGAAAGATGCCAATCTATAGTGGCGTTTCTTGTATAAGCGCCGGTAAAGAGCCATATCTATAGTGGCGTTTCTTTATAAGCGCCGCTATCGACCCTGAGCTATCGTGGCATTTTTTGTATAAGCCCCGAGAAAGCCACTATCTATAGTGGCGTTTTCTGTACAAACGCCGGGAAAGATCCTTATCTATAGTGGCATTTTTTGTATAAGCGCCGCCAGAGAACCCGATCTATCGTGGCATTTTTTGTATAAGCGCCGAGAAAGACTCCCACCCATAGTGGCGTTTTTGTGTAAGCGCCGCTAAAGACCGTAGTCTATAGTGGCGCGGTAAAAAAAACGCCGTAAAAGGTCTTAATCTTTCGCAGCGTTTATTAGAAAAAGCGCCGCTAAAGTTAGCGACGCAGTCAGTAGCGGGATTTTTTGCGGCGCTAAAAAACGCCGCTATAGCCCTAAAAAAACGCCGCGAAAAGCCTGTTTTGGTGTAGTGTTAAAAAGCTAAAATGACAAAAAATTAAATAAATGACTAAAATAAATTTTTTTTATAAAAATTGGTGGTTAAATAAATCATTTGACTTGGAGGTCCAGCAAGGAGAGATCAACTTACAGAATGGATGAGGCCTAAGCCTTGCTTGGTTTTTTGTTTTTTATTTATATTTTCTTTCCTTTTTAGATGGCATCGACTCTCTAAAATGGAAATTTTTTTAGGGCCCTTAAAATTTTAAATTTGTAATGATAAAATTACACTTTGGCTCCCCTAAAAATGATAAAAAATTATTTTAATCCTTTAAAAATTATAAATATATAAACTATTAAAATGGTAAAATTGCAATTTTACTATCATAAAAAATACAATTTAATTTCGACCCCCCTCAAAAATTTCCTGACTTCGCCCCTGCTTATATTAGGGCTTGGGGTAGGGAGTTAGAAGATCGTCTTATTCATTTCTTTCTTGATTTTGCATTGATGCAACAATGGAGCCATGTAGAGGTCCATGGGCCATAGCCCTTCAAAATTTAATTTAGTCCTTTGTAAATATACTATGACCCTCCCAAAAATATAAGTAGGCCCCCTAAGGCTTAAAATTTTTGTAATTTCCTCATTTATATATATTATAACTCTCCTAAAAATATAAGTAGGGCCCTTCAATATTTTTATAGTATTAAAAATAATATTAAAAAAATTATTGTTGATATCACGGAAAAAGATTGATCTATATCGCTCATATATTAACTTATCTCAAATTGAGAAATTTTTCTTGATATCATAAAAAACACAACCGTCGAAAATCTTGCTCATGTCAACCAAAATCATATCTCTAAACCCTAACATTAGAATGAGCAAAAAAATGAATCTTTTAAATTTTTTTTAAATATTAGATATGAATGTGATGTGACTCACACGAAAAAGATCTTCCAATTAATTAAAAGAGCATACTCTTTATATTCATATTTGAATAAGTGTTAAAAATAAATGTCTAAACATAAGATATACTTTATAAAAGGAAGAGTTAGAATAATATTATTTGTACTTCAAGCCATGAAATTTAAATGATACTTTTATTAGAAGAAATTAAACCTATTTGAGTATTGTAAACGACTTATATTTAATATTCCAAATATATAAAAATAATTTTGATTGATTAAATTGAACAGATAAATTGGTCTCAAAACAAAAATGAAATAGTTTTTAACTCAGCGCAAATTATGATCTTATTCTCATTAAAGGAATTTTAACTTTATTATTACATGCTTAATTTGTCACGAAACTATCCATTTTTCTTTACATCTCTATCTCAAATTGATTATATTTACTTCAACCTACAAATAAAATATAAATGTAAGTGAATATATATAATGAAGACAAAATTTTAATAAATAAATAAAACTAGTTAAAATGTACACATTTCAATCATGTAAAAAGGAATGAATTGAACGACTAAAATTTTAAATAGTAAAAAAATGTAAATTAAGTGACAAATTTTAAATGGTATAAAAAAATTATGTTATAAACATTTCAGATATGTACATATTCAATACGATTGTATGGCTAAAAAATTTAAATTTTTTAATATATATTAAAAGATCATATTTTATACGTAAATAAATTTAAAATGATTATTTTAAATGAAATATAAGTAATAGTACATGGTTGGTTAAGTACTTTACCGCAATTAATGCTTCTTCCCGATTGGCCCATCATAAAATTGAAAACTTTTTGCATCCATTTTGGTTGCTTCCATTCTTCCTCTGCTTCCTCGTAGATCTTACATTTTCTGTTTGATGTGAGAAGTGCTACCTACTGATCTATGGTTGTGAGCAGAGTGTTGGTGGGTCTGTTCAAAATTTGGAGAAGATTGAGTGGTATGGCACTGCAACTCTTTTATTTCTTCCAAATCTTTCTCATACATTATTCTTACACAACACTTCTTCACCTTAGCATTGGGTTTACATGGATGTAAGAAAGACACCTCAAGCTCACAGTCACCATATTTATCCTCCAAAGAAAATGGAAATAACTTATCACGTGACAAATAACGAAGAAAAAGGTGATCTTTCGTTATGGGCTGATTCCTACCTGTCAACAAAATATAGCCCCACCAATCAACCTGTCGACGATGTCTACCTCGAAAAATAGATCCATTAAGACTGGCTTGTTCAGAATTTCCACAATAGATAAATGCTCCACAACAGATTTTCTCGTCATAGCATGAAGCATCATTATTGACAAAAGTGCAGCAACAAGCAACTCCAATCCATTCACTATCTTTCCGAAGGTTGATAGGTAGCGGTTTCTCAATCAAAGAGTGTTAGGAATAAGAAAGTTGTTATAGTTAGTCAGTTAGTATTCAGTTAGTAACTGCTGATAGTACTGTATTAAATACTCAGGGCACGTTTGGTTCGCTGTATTGGATTAGAGGTGTAATGGAATAGAGGTGTAATGGAATAGAGGTGTAATAGCAAATTAACTGTTTGGTTGAATGTAGTGGAATAGAGGCGTAATAGTAATCTTGTGTTTGGTTGAATGGAATAGAGGTGTAATAGCATAATGGAAAAAACTAAAATGACTAGAATACCCTTAGCATAAATTTATTTTGGTAAATGATTATTGTTATTGTTATTTAAATTTTAATAAGATTATTATTATCAATAATAAATAATTTAATCATATTTAAACATAATTATTATTAGATATATTAAATATATTATAATTAAAATATATAATTTAATAAAATTCTTAATAATTAATATTCTTATATGAATTTACTCAAATCATAATATAGATAATTTAACATAATTATTATTAAATATATTATAATTAAAATATATAATTTAATAAAATTATTAATAATCAATATTCTTATATGAATTTACTAAAATCATAATATATGATACTATAAAATATAATTTGAAATAATTAATATTAAATATATTTTAATTAAAATATATGATTTAATAAAATTTAAAATAATTATACCTAATAAATTTCTTATATGAATTTGTATAATTTAAAATAATTATTATTAAATATAATTTAATAATAATATATAATTTCATAAAATTCTTGATAATAAATTTTCTTATATGAATTTATATAATTTAAAATAATTAATATTAAATATAATTTAATAATGATATATAATTTCATAAAATTCTTGATAATAAATTTTCTTATATGAATTTATATAATTTAAAATAATTAATATTAAATATAATTTAATAATGATATATAATTTATACATTTAACCAGTGCCAAGCATTATGACCTTTAAGCAATGTTGAACTTGATCACCCAAATTTTCACAAATACTGCTAATTACTTAATTCAAACTGCTTCAGCTTTAGATGTTTCAGTCAAGGAGATAGAGCAATCATGTCAACAAAATTTTCTCATTAGAAATGCATTGTACAAAATGCCGGTCAGATCATTTCAACCTTCCAGCTACCAACTAATATGTTTTCCAATTTTCTAGCCCACCCAAACTTTACAAAATGCTAGATAGCATATTAGTCACAATCATATTCACATCACTAACTATATCCGAAAATGAATGACCCTGGGAAAAATTACAAATATTACATGGATTTCATTCAATCAATGTTGATGTAGAAGCATCCTTGCCCTCTGTTGAAGTTGAGTCAATGACCTAATACAAGTGCCCTCCTCGCATGTCTTTAAGCGTGTAAGGCTGATTAGTTCCCGAATAAAAACTACAAGACTACTTTGCATTGGCAACTTGTCTTCAGATCCCTTGCTTCGGTGATTCCCGTATACAGCCTCAAATTCTCTAGACTTACTGGCAGCTGTTTGTAGTACTGAGTCAGGAAGCCCTGAAATGATTACCAGTCAGGTGACATTCATCATAGCAGATGCTAAAATTTTGCAATTCAGTCGATTCTCTATAAACAAAGATGTAGATAAATACAACAAAATACATCTACATCTTTTTGTCCTAAAGGTTCTTAATAACAGAAGGTATTGATTAATGCACATTTCAATAATCTAAGAATATGAACTAAATTCAAGGAAAAATCAACACTAAAATAGCAATGAGCCCTGCATTTTACAAATTTTCACTAAACAAATTGGCAGATAAGACTTCAAACTGATGCTGTACAACTCAAAATATCTCATTCACTCTCTCTGCACCTAATATAACTTGCCAATTATAAATGCTATAAACTTCAGTTTAAAAAATATATTATCCAACAGAAAGCAGACACACCTTGGAATTGTTCCTATAGTCCACAGCTAAACGGTGGTAGTGTGTTGAAAACATCCCTCGGCATTGCACCTAATATAACAAAGCAAGGCATGCAACGATTTCCAAGTGTCAAAAATGATGCTAATATAAAGACTAAAATTATAATAATGTAAAGAAGGCTAGGAATAATCTTTAAATTGAAGTACGAGTGGGGGAAAACAATCAATCAATACCATTTTTACCATAGGACTAGGAATTGCTAATCATCTTTAAATTGAAGTACGAGTGGGGGAAAACAAGGAGAAACTTCTAACCTGAATCATGATACGAGTGCAACACACTAGTTGATTGATCATTAAGTTCTCTGTTAAAAAACACAAAAACACAAAAATTATCTTAAGAACATTGATGCAACAAAATGGAAAAGATAAAATATGATATATTACCTTAGTGTTGAACTGTCAAATCCAGTAGGTAACTTTTTACATGTATCAAGTTTAGCAAAGGAAAAGAGAAATTCTCTAGAATATGAACGTTTTGATTTTCTGCGCCAAAAAGAAAAAGTGAAAAAGAAATAAATTTTCAGATATAAGAGATAAAGTGATAAAGTGATAAAGTAGGGGGAAATCATGGTGGTGGGGGGAAAGTAAGGGAGGAAAAGGGTTGTTTTTGGGGAGGAAAGGGAGTGTGTCTTGCATGGCGTGTGTGAGAGAGATGAGGGACATCAGATATAAGTGGACACTTCAAATCACCAAAGCCACCCGAATTTTATCTGTTTGAACCCAGGCAAGGAGAGAGAACTAAATAAAGAATAACCTGAGGTTAAGTTTTATATAACTCAGATGCAATAACACATGCTAAACTATAATGCACAAACATCATTAGAAAATTACAAATGCGAATGCTGCTACAAAGTAACTATAATCTAAGCTATTATAAACACAATTACAAAGACTTTAAGAGAAAACTAAAATGCTGAGCACCAACGTAGCCCTTACTAGAATGCAGTGTTTACTGGAGATCATGCAACTTTCAAGTTGATAAAGTAAACAAATCTTTAATTGATTGTTGATCACTAATAACTCATTGATGCAACGCTTTTCAGTGACAAGGAACTTACCACATTGTCAATAGGAACAATAATATTTCCGTGTTTAACTTCACAAATTCTTCATTACAGTCACTAAAAGCAGTAATCTCTGCACTAATAAGGAAATTGGAGAGGTAAAAGTACAAATAAGAATCTAATACCATATAAAACTTCAACTTAAATGTTCAGATCGATCTATCTTGTTCTAAACTAGCAACTACGAATAGGATGCAACACATTCAATGAAAAATAACATCACTAAGACAATCCAACCTCTAAATGCCAGAAATTCGGCCAAAAATTCAAACTTGAAGACATAACTAACAATCAAAATAATGTCAAGTAAAGGAAATCCAAGTATAAATTAGGTCACATCTTTGGAAACAAACATTGCCATAGATATCAGAAAGAACTCTAATTACTTGGTGGATAAAAAAATTCATCTACTTCAGAATATGAACAAATTTATAGGCTTATGACATAAATGATCAACCTATCAAATACAGATTAGAATATCAAACAATCCCAACAAAAGCTAACCCGTAGTCTAACTCTTCTCAAAGAACTTCAAGCTCACTCCTTACTGACCGGATTCAACAATTAGCACAATCTACATTTTTAACAATTAATTAAAGTTTTCGGGTTCCTAATAAGACCAAGATTCTGAAATCATGTAACGGATCCCATTTTCATTCAATATGAATCTAAATTCCAATTTCTGAAGTTCTAATGGAAATCAAGTTATTACATAAGGAATTCGCTCAAGGAAGCTATGTGCAGTGCATTTTAGGATGACACCTTGAGAATGTGATTTCATAAGGGAGATAGGAATGGGCTTACAAGTAATGTAATAAAATAAAATACGGGACACAATTATCAACCAGATAAGAACTAAACGATCAAAGAGATATGTAGATGCAGGAAGGAGACTATCAATTTTCTCAACTCGAAAAAGAATTAAAAGAAACAATTCCTCACCCAAAAACAAAATAACTATGGAAAACTAACCTGTAAATGACCAAATCCGGGCACAGTGCGATGAAGAAGAAGCTGTAATCAGAAAGCGGAAACCGATTACATGCAGAATCAGTAGAGTGAAACAAATCTGAAGGGGATTAACTTACCAACAAGGGAAAACTACTCAGTTATGCCAATAATATCATAAAAGAAGAAAACTTAAAGAACCCATTAACTTACCAACAAGGAAATCAGAAAGTACAGTTCGAAAGCTTGAAGAAGCTGCAGCTAAGGCTTTAGCAATAAGGAAATCTGGAGGGGATTAACTTACCAATAAGGAAATCGGCAGAGGCTAGAAGGAACAGAAGAGAAACAAAGGGGAAGCAGATTGGAGGGTATAACAGGGATGGTAAACCTATGTGGCGCCTAATCTGGGCAAAATGGACGGATTACAAATCGGTGAAATCCACCGATTAAATCAGTAACCGATTGCAATGGTATTAGCAATACCATGAACCAAACATAGGAATGAGGGGGGATTGGGTGGGGCCACCGATTAGGGGTGTATTGGCTATGCCAATACACCCAACCAAACATAGTGTCAGTGTACATTGTAGCAACCTAAAATTTGGGCACGGGCGCTAGTCGAAGTAATTATTGCAAATTTGAAAACAAAATCTCGATTTTATTTGAAAAAGGAGTCGCCACCGATCTTTTTTCTAGGTTTGATCGGACACGTAATAAATTCTCTTTTTTAAAAGAAAAATTATTTTTCAAATTTTCTAAAAAAGAGTCGATTTTAGGTTCATGTCAAAATCCAGAGAAAATTAGGGTTCGGGAGTCGGTTACACCCAAAATTGGTATCTTGTTAAACGCGCGTTGTCTTAATTTTAAAAAATACGAGTTTAATTTAATATTTAATCGTGATCCGATTGAAACTTGAGAAAATTTTTGTTGAAACAATTTTTTTGAAAACACGAAAAATTTTTAAAACACGAGAAATTTAGAAACACGAAAATTCTCAAAACACGAAAATTTTTGAAAACACGACTATTTTGAAACATGAGAAATTTTTTGAAAACACGATTTTTTTGAAACACAAAAAATTTTGAAAACACAGATTTTTGAACACGAATTTTTTTAAAAAAATTGTGAAAACACGGAAAAAAATTTTGAAACACTAATTTTTGAAGACACGAAAATTTTAAAAACACAGAAATTTTTGAAACAGGAGAATTTTTTGAAAACACGAATTTTTCGATTAAATAAAATTTTTTAAAATAAAATTTGAGAAAACATAAATACAAAAAAAACGGAATTTTTTTTTGAAACACGAGAATTTTTAAGTTTCTCAATTTTTAGAAGGGCGTCTTGTATTTAACACAAACCGATAATATTCACCCAACATAGCGATGAAATCAACGGCTTAATGCTAAATCGATTCGTTGCCTTATTTATTCAAATAAAATAAAACTAAATTAAAAATATAAAAATAAAATAAAATACCAATAATATTAAAACGAGATGTTATCAAAATACACGAATTAAATCAAAAGTGGGTAAAAAGAAATTACCGAAAAAGCCCAAAAATACGAGCTTGATCAAAAAGGCTACACGGCCCGGTTTTTTCTTTTTTCCTTTTTCATTTTCATTTTCTTTCTTTTTTTGGCCTGCTGCCTCTGGGCTGGCTGTTGGGCCTGCTGCTGGAACGGGCCTAGGGGCCTGCTGGTGCTGGGGTGGGCCTGCGCTTGGGCTGCTTCTTTTTCTTTTTTTTTGCTGGGCCTGACTAGGCTGGCCTGTTGGGGGCTGTTGATTGCTGGTCGGGTTAGTAACCGAGCGTGGGTCAAGTCAGTCGGGTCGGGTCGATCCGACTATAATAATTTTTATTTTTCTTTTTTTCTCTTTTTCTTTTTTTCCTTCTTTCTTTTTTTCTTTTTTTCTTTCTTCTTCTTCATTCTTCTTCTTTTCTTCTTTCAGAAACCCTAGCCGCCACTGTCTCCTCCGTCGCTCCTCCCTTCTCTTCTTTTCTTTCGTCTTCCTTCCTCTTTCTTTTTGCTGATGAAACTCTTTTTTTTAAACTTTCTTTTTTGTGGGTTTTTTGTTTCGTGGGGGTCTCATTTTTTGGGGTTTAAACCCCTTTTATGCCGATTTATTGTTTCTTTTTGCAGGTAGTAGGTGGGGAAGGCCATGCCCTAGGTTGGCGGCCAAAAATCGTAGGGCAGGTGATCAAAATTCGCCAGATTATTGGGGATTTTCTGACAGAAGGACCAAATTGTAAAAAATGTAAAACTTTTGGAGCTGAAATGTAATTTTTGGAAAGTTTTGGGGCCAAAATGTAATTTTGAGAAAAGTTAAGGGTCAAATGTAATTTCAAAAATTTTAGGGGTTAAAATATAATTTTAGCAAACTTTAAAGGGTTAAAATATAAATTTAAGAAAGTTCAGGGGTGAAAATGTAATTTTAAAAAAGACGAAATTTGACCCAGACAAAATTCAGTGATTACAGCTGCCTTTCTTTGCTCATCACTGTGAAACAGGGATAGAGCAAAGACTTAAAAGCACTGAATTTTGTTCAATTATCCATTTTTTTAACAAACATAAATTGAAAGATACTTCGACATGTGCCTAAGGCTCAACTCACCTCTCGCATTATGAGTTGATTTTTGGAAAAAACAGAAATAATAAATACCTCGGCGTGTGACCCGAGGCTCAACTCACCTCACAAAATATGAGTTGATTTTTGAAAAATAGAAATTTAAAATAAATACCTCAACATGTGACCCGAGGCTCAACTCACCTCTCGCAATATGAGTTGATTTTTGAAAAACAGAAATTTAAAAGAAATACCTCGGCATGTGTCTGAGGCTAAACTCACATCTCGCAATATGAGCTGACTTTTTTGAAAAAATAGAAATTAAAAGTACATCGGCATGTGACCCGAGGCTCAACTCACCTCTCGCAATATAAGTTGATTTTTGAAAAATAGAAATTTTAAAAAAATACCTCGGCATGTGTCCGAGGCTCAACTCACCTCTCGCAATATGAGTTGATTTTTGAAAAACAGAAATTTAAAAGAAATACCTCGGCATGTGTCTGAGGCTCAACTCACCTCTCGCAATATGAGTTGCTTTTTTTGAAAAATAGAAATTTAAAAGAAATACCTCGGCATGTGTCCGAGACTCAACTCACCTATCGCAATATGAGTTGATTTTTTTGAAAAACAGAAATTTAAAAGAAATACCTCGGTATGTGTTCGAGGCTTAACTCACCTCTCGCAATATGAGTTGATTTTTGAAAAACAGAAATTGAAAAATACCTCGGCGTGCGGCCCGAGGCTCAACTCACCTCTCGTATTATGAGTTGATTTTTGGAAAAAATAGAAATTAAAAAGAAATACCTCGGTATGTGACCCGATGCTCAACTCACCTCTCGTAATATGAGTTGATTTTTTTGAAAAACAGAAATTAAAGATACGTCGGCATGTGACCCAAGGCTCAACTCACCTCTCGCATTATGAGTTGATTTTTGAAAGACAGAAATTGAAAAATATAATTCTTAAAAAAACTGGGTTTCGAAAAACATCGGGTGAAACTAAAAGCTTTCTTCTTCATTGATTTTGTACAGCTCTCTCCCAAAATTCCTTGCTCTATTGGTATACATGTATACGTCATGTATGATGTTATTATGATATGCACATGTTTGTCCTAAATGCTTTTATGTCTACATGATCATGCCATGCACCCTGGGTTGTTTGTCACATGCCCCCTTCTGATTTTTGTGAGGGCCTTCATTCATTGCCTCTATTCTTGAACTCTCTCAGGTTTTGTACTCATCCTCGAGTTCTGAAATTTCTTCATACATCACTCTCGTGCCCCCTGTTGAACTTCGTTCTTGCTTTAGGGTCCTTGTACTTATAAAATCTCATTCAGGTAATGCTCAACATTCCTTTTATTTAGAGTATGTCATCTTGCTATTCATCATTTTAATGAATCAAACACGAGATGCATAAAAAAACAAAGTAGGCATGAAAGAAATACCTCACATTCAAGTTTATTTCAGAAACAATCAAGGAAAGAAAATTGACAAGAAATAGTTCAAAAAAAAAGCATTATAAAGAAAGGAAAGTGAATTCAATTGCCACAAATGCTCTAGATATCCAATGCATGAACTTCTCTACGTTTCTTCATCCTAGATCTTTTCGAGCATAGCTTATTGTGTAGAAGATTTCGAGCTTCTGAAAATGCTTCAAAAGTTGTAACCTCAACATTTGACTCCCCATTCAAGTCGTCTTGCTCCTTAAGTCTGAATCTGCTTCATTAGGACACCATTTCAGGTTTTCATCCTAATCTTTTTTGTTTATCAAGACGCCCATTTTGGGTTTTCATCTTGATTCTCATTTTCTTTTTTTCTTTTTTTGTGTTTTTTTTTGTTTCTTTTATTTTTTTAGGCATAATATTTCTTCACAGCATCTGAGTTCACTGGATTAGGTAATTCTTTCCCATCCATCTTAGTGAGAATCAGAGCCCCTCCCGAGAATGCCTTTTTTACAACGTATGACCCTTCCCAATTTGGCGACCATTTTCCTCGAAAGTCTTTTTGTATCGGGAGGATCTTTCTTAGTACCAATTCCCTTTCGCGAAATTCTCTCGGCCACACCTTTTTATCATGGGCCGTGATCATTCTTTTTTGGTACATCTGTCCATGACAAATTGCCTTCAAGCGTTTCCCTTCAATAAGGTTTAGCTGGTCATATCGAACTCGAAACCACTCTGATTCTTCTAACTTTGTCTCCATCAAGACGCTTAGGGAGGGATTTCTACTTCGATGGGCAAAACAGCTTCCATTCCGTACACCAGAGCAAAAGGAGTTGCTCCCGTAGATGTTCATACAGAGGTGCGGTATGCGTACAAAGCAAATGGTAGCTTCTCATGTCAATCTTTATACGTCTCAGTCATCTTCCCGATAATCCTCTTGATGTTTTTGTTAGCCGCTTCTACTGCTCCATTCGTTTTTGGGTGATAGGTTGAGGATTTATGATATTTTATCTTGAATTACTCACACACTTCTTTCATCAATTTATTGTTTAGATTCAAAGCATTATCTGAAATGATTTTCTCAAGCAAACCATATCGACATATGATCTCCTTTTTTATGAACCTGCAGATTGCAGTCTTCGTCACATTAGCAAACGAAGCAGCTTCTACCCATTTTGTGAAGTAATCTATAACCACAAAGATGAATCGGTGTCCATTAGAAGCTTTCGGGGAAATTGACCCTATAACATCCATGCCCCACATAGAAAAAGGCCACAGAGAAGTCATGACATGAAGGGGCGAATGAGCTGCAAGAATTTTATCGCCGTAAATTTGACACTTGTGGCATTTTCGTGCGTAACTAATGCAATCCCTTTCCATCATCAGCCAAAAATAACCAAGTCTCATGATCTGCCTAGCCATTGTGAAACCACTGGCATGTGTTCCACAAATACCTTCATGGACATCTTCAAGTATTCTTCTGGCTTCAACAGCATCCACACATCTCAGGAGCATTTGAACTTTTCCTCTTTTGTATAGGATATCCCTGTCAAGAACAAATCCCACTGCCATTCTCCTGATTGTTCTTTTGTCATTCTCATTTGCTTGCTCAGGATACCTTTGATTCTTGATGTACTCCAAGATGTCATGGAACCATGGTCGTCCATCTGACTCCTTCTCAATTGTAAAACAGTGTGCGAGGACCTCATATATGCTCATTTGGAGAGGCATTATTTCAGTTTCTCTGTTTGCTTTAAACATTGAAGCTAAGGTGGCCAAGGCGTCAGCCAATTGGTTTTCTTCTCGTGGGAAGTAGTTAAAAGCCACTTCTTTGAATTCTTTGACCAATTCCACCACAAAATCACGATACTTGACTAATTTCGAATCTCTCACTTCCCAATCCCCACGGATTTGATGAATCACTAATGTCGAGTCCCCATATACTTCTAGAATTTTGATTTTCCGTTCAATAGCTGCATAAAGTCCCATGATGCAAGCTTCATATTCCACTATGTTATTGGTACAGAAGAAATTCAATCTGGCAGTGAGCAGGTAGTGGTTTCCTTCCGGTGACACTAAGACTGCTCCTATCCCGTACCCTAACGTGTTCGATGCACCATCAAAACTCATCTTCCATTGATCTTTTGATGATTCACCTTCAGAAATGCACATCAAGTCTTCATCTGGGAAATCAAATCTCAATGGGTCATATTTTTCCATTGCTCGACTTGCCAAGAAGTTAGCTATCGCGCTTCCCTTTATCGACTTTTGGCTCACATACACAATGTCATACTTAGACAATAGGATTTGCCATCGTGCCATTCTCCCCGAGAGTTCAGGAAATTCCATCAAGTACTTTAATGGATCTAACTTTGAAATTGACCACATTGTATGATACAACATGTATTGTTTGAGCCTTCGAACTACTCAGACCAATGCACAATAGAATTTTTCAATTGACGGGTACTTTGCCTCATATTCTGTGAACTTTTTGCTGAGGTAGTAAATCGTTTTTTCTTTTTTTCCTGACTCATCATGCTACCCCAGTACGCAACCCATTTAGTTTTCGAACACGGTCAGGTACAATATTAAAGGTTTTCCAGGGGTCAGCGGTACTAGCACCTAAGGATTAGACAAATACTATTTTATCTTGTCAAAAGCCACTTGGCACTCCTTATTTCACTCTCCTGGATTATGTTTTTGGAGGAGTCGAAAAATTGGATCACATTGGTTGGTAAGTTGAGAAATGAACCGAGCAATGTAATTCAATCTTCCTAAAAATCCTCTGACTTCTTTTTGTGTACACGGAGGTGGCAGTTCTTGTATGCCTTTTATCTTGTCAAGATCAATCTCAATACTTCTCTCCCTGGCAATGAAACCTAGCAGTTTTCCCGAGGTAGCCCTAAATGTACACTTGGCTGGGTTAAGCTTCAACTCGAACTTTCTTAATCTTTCGAACAGCTTTTTGAGGTTCCCAACATGCTCTTCTTCTCTACGGGATTTGGCAATCATATCATCAACATAAACTTATATTTCTTTGTGCATCATGTCATGGAACAGCATCACCATGGCTTTCTGATATGTTGCCCCAGCATTCTTCAATCTGAATGGCATCACCTTATAGCAAAACGTCCCCCACATTGTCACGAACGTCGTTTTCTCCATATCTTTGAGAGCCATCTTTATCTGATTATAACCCAAGAAACCATCCATGAAAGAAAATAAAGAATGCTTTGCGGTATTATCCACCAACGTATCGATGTGTGGCAAAGGAAAGTTATCCTTAGAGCTTGCTCGATTCAGATCGCGATAATCCATGTACATTCGTACCTTGCCATCTTTCTTTGGTACTGGACTATATTAGCTACCCATTCTGGATATTTAGAGACTTGTAAGAAGCTGACATCATATTGTTTCTTGACTTATTCTTTTATCTTTAATAGTATTTCAAGTCTCATCCTTCTTAATTTCTACTGAACGAGTTTGCATTCTGGTTTCAATGGGAGTCTATGGACCACTAAATCCTCATTCAACCCTGGCATGTCCTGATGAGACCAGACAAATACATCTTTGTACTCGCGGAGCAAGACGATCAAATTTTGTTTGGTGTTATCTGAAATAGAAGTCCCAATCTTCACTTCTTGTTTCTTTTCCTCACTACCCAAATTTACTGTCTCAACAGATTCTTGATGAGGTAGGATCTGTTTCTCTTCTTGTTCTACCATTCACAGTAAGTTAGGAGATGAGACACAATCTTCAACATCTTCCTTGGGTTTGAATTCTCCTAAACAAATAGCCTTCTCGAAATCAATTTCAAGACTTGTAACGGGATTGTTCATGCTATGGATATCAGAACACTTGAAAGGTGAATGGAAAAGACAACTATAGAGGAGCATCAAAGTATTGGAATCAACAAACACAATGATATGGAATGATATGATATATGTATAGGAAAAAGCTATGAGAAGCGGGAATAATAACGACACTAATGGAAATGAAAAGACCATGACAAAGTGCATCTTTATTAATGTTCATTGAAATGATAAAGAGCAAACGTAAGCTCTTACAAAAGGAATCCCATTATTTAGGGACACACAAAATAATAGAGAATTAACATTGAGCATTACTCTGGAGAGGACTTAGAAACTACAAAGAGGTCCATAGCAGTCCAGTTGTTCAAAACATATCCAAAAGGACAAGGGCGTATCATCTCTATTGCATTACCCTCGTTGTCAACAACATTTATGCTGATGTTCTGAAATCCCTTTTCATTTAAAGCGCTTCGCGGATTGTCTTGCCCCTCATCTCCATTTGTTACCGCATTCACATTCCCATCAGCATGGTTAGGAAGAGAATTACTAATACCATCAAATCGTAGAATGCCAGCATCGATGAGATCTTGAACTCTCCTTTTAAAGGCAAGACAGTTTTCTGTAGAATGCCCCTGATTTCCAGCGTGATACAAGTAATTAACATTAGGATCATACCATTTTGGATATGGGGGCTTTAGGGGTGCCATGTAATGTGGGGATATTAATTGCTTCTCCAACAGTTTTGGGTATAACTCTCCGTATGACACGGGAATTGGGGTGAACTGAGGTTTTTTAGAACTGGGTTTTGCTGGTCTTTGGTCATTTTTTGGTTGGCTTTGTGTGGACATGGTGTTTGGTGGAAACATAGTGAACGGTCTTTGATTATTCATGGCATATACGGGATAAGGAGAAGGTGTTGAATAGTAAGGACCTTGGGGAGAAAAATATAAGTTTGAAGGCGAACGATAACGAGGTCGTGGTTGGGCTGGGTATGGGTTGGAGGTATGGTGGCTTTTAGTTCCGACCATATGGGCTTCGGCCTCTTTTTTCCTTATAGATACTGCCATTTTTGAACTCTCGGGACCTTCCATCCTCCCACTTTTGATGGCATTTTCTATAAGCTCCCTAGATATTACAATGTCTGCAAAGTCTTTTGTAGCTCTTCCTACCAACTTATCGTAAAATGGCGCCTTCAGAGTGTTGATGAAGAGGACTATTATCTCCATTTTAGTTAATGGGGGTTCTACTTGAGCCGAGATATCCCTCTATCTTTGTGCATATTGTTTGAAAGTCTCTGTTTACTTCTTTTCCATCATCTACAGGGTTAGTCGATCAGGCACCATATCTAATACATGCCTATATTGCATACAAAAGGCTGATGCTAAATCTTTCCATGATCGGATCTTTTCTCTACTGAGCTTATTGTACCATCGAAGAGCCGATCCAACCAAACTGTCCTGGAAATAGTGTATCGGCAATTTATCCTCATTCACGTAACCAATCATCTTCCGATAAACCATGACAAGATGCGCCTTTGGGCATCGCATCCCATCATATTTTTCAAAATCTAGTGCTTTGAATTTCGGGGGTAGAACCAAATCAGGCACCAAACTGAGTTCTTTAGCACTCAAGGCAGAGAAGACTTCAGTACCTTCTATTGCTTTGAGCCTTTCTTCTAGGATCTTATACCTATCTTGAGCGTCATAATCATCGGTTTTCAATTTTGCTATTTCCACCGGATCGTCCAGATCTGGAACAATTGGATCAGCAAGATTAGCTCCGGGGTTTGATACGAATATACTTTGCCCTAGATGAGCAGATGGTACAGGACGTTATTCTAGGACTGTAGGTTCCCCTTCAGAATATCCTCTTTGCATTGCATGAGCGTGAGGTGGAGTGAATTCTAGGGGATAGAGTGGATCTTGATCATTATTAGCTCTTGATTGAGGCTCCATGATGTCAGGGCTTTGCACGGGTCCCTTTCCTTTAACCAAAGCTGTCATCATCTCCATCATTTCGGCCATTTGATCTCTTTGTTCGAGTGATTCCTCTCGAGATCTCACCATCATATCTCTCGCCTCTTGTTGTGACTTGACCAATTGCTCTTGTAACTCACTTTGGATCCTTTCAATTTTTTCAATTCTTTCATTGAGTTCAGCATCCATAGCTCTAGTTCTTAGACGTGTCCTGTAAGGATGACGTGATTCCAGAATTCTGTCGCAACTGTGGATTATACGATTTTAGCCTTAGTGAATGGCAAGGGTGATATGTACATGCAATGAATGAATGAATGAATGTCCAATGGATGCTAGTCATGCGTAAATATGCAAAAAATGGTGTTGATTTTAAGATAGCCCCATATTTTGGCGTTTCATTTATCAAAAGAGTCCATTACAAAATATTTTACCAATGAAGATGCCCCTAGTGCCTGAGTCTCATTGTTTCCAGATCCTAGTCAAATCTTTGGGGTTATTTTGACGACCATTTGAAGTCACCTTCCCGGAAAGATCAAAGATATATCTTTCCTTTAAAATGTCCCTTTTGCTTTCTAGGCCCTCAAAGGTCAGTCTCTGACTACGGCATTTTTTCTCGGTTATTTGCGTAATTGACTCCTCCATCAGAAACCCGTTTTTGGCAACCAATCTCTAATCAACACCTTCCTAATGAGATGCCTATGATGCAATGATGAAAAATAAAATGAAGACAAATAAACTTAGGTAGCAATCACGACAAATATAAGTAAAGAAAAACTATGGGAAAATCCAACAAACTGACTTACTTTTTTCTTTTTTTCTTTTCTTTTTTACCCCATCATGCTTTACAAAATAAACTTACCCCACATGCTCATCAATTTACCTGATTCAATTTAATAAGTAGACCCGATTCCATTACAAATAAATGTAAATGTAAAAGAATACCAGGTAAGAAGCGTTTCTCCCATGTACTTATTTTGTTGACTATACAACGGATAGAGGTTCGGCATGGCTCTAATTGGGTGGCTCATACGGTTCACTATATGTGGTTTTGGTTCTAGAAAGGTACTCGAATTGTCCATACTTTCACCTACTAAGGTTAGTACGGAGCCTTGGTTATTGCCCGTCATGGGCTTGCGAGCTCAATTCGAGGGATTACATTTACTTATACCTATGCGGAGGGACAAGTTAACTCACGAAAGCATAAGTCATATGTAACCCGGAAGTAATTCACTACCCTGTGCGGAGGGACAAGTTAACTCACGAAGGCGTAGCATTTACTTCCTCTTAAACAGACGGAGCCTGGGTAGAGAGCTCATGTTGTGTAAGAATGCAAGTGCACGGTGTGTGGGGAGAAACTCACAAACCTTTTAATTTTTTATTTTACTAAAAACAAACTAAAAACCATAAAACTTAAAGCTGAAAAAAACAAAAAAATAAAACAAATTAGAAAAATATTAATTTAAAAACTGAATGCAGATGTATGACTTTTCAAAAATAAAATTCAAGGATCACGATTAAAAATTAATTTGAACAAGGAATTTTAAAAATTTTGACAACACGCGTTTAACATCAGACTCGACTCTCAAAAAAAATCCCCAGCGGAGTCGCCAGCTGTAGCGCACTAAAATTTGGGCACGGGCACTAGTGGAAGTAATTATTACAAATTTGAAAACAGAATCTCGATTTTATTTGAAAAAGGAGTCGCCACCGATCTTTTTTCTAGGTGTGATCGGACACCTAATAAATTCTCTTTTTTAAAAGAAAAATTATTTTTCAAATTTTCTAAAAAAAGAGTCGATTTTAGGTCCATGTCGAAATCAAGAGAAATTAGGGTTCGAGAGCCGATTACGCACGAGGAAGGTATTAGCACCCTCGCGACGCCCAAAATTAGTATATCGTTAAATGCTCGTTGTCTTAATTTTCAAAAATACGAGTTCAATTTAATATTTAATCATGATCCGATTAAAACTTGAGAATTTTTTTGTTTTGAAAACACGAGAATTTTGAAACAATTTTTTTGAAAACACGAAAAATTTTTAAAACACGAGAATTTTAGAAACACGAAAATTCTCAAAACACAAAAATTTTTGAAAACACGACAATTTCAAAACACGAGAATTTTTTTAAAAACACGATTTTTTTTAAACACAAAAATTTTTTAAAACATGAAGATTTTTGGACACGAATTTTTTTAAAAAAATTGTGAAAACACGGAAAAAACTTTCTTTTTTTTCGTGGCTTTTTTTTTGCTTCGTAGGGGTCTCATTTTTTGGGGTTTAAACCCTTTTTATGCCGATTTCTTGTTTCTTTTTGCAGGTAGCAGGTGGGGAAGGCTATGCCCTATGCCGGCAGCCGAAAATCGTAGGGCAGGTGCGCGAAATCCACCGAATTATTGGGGATTTTTTGACAGAAGGACCAACTTGTAAAAAATGTAAAACTTTGGGGCTAAAATGTAATTTTTGGAAAGTATTGGAGCCAAAATATAATTTTGTGAAAAGTTAAGGGTCAAAATGTAATTTCAAAAAAATTTAAGGGTCAAAATATAATATGAGGAAAATTTAGGGGTCAAAATATAATTTTAAAAAAGTTTAAGGGTGAAAGTGTAATTTTAAAAAAGACGAAATTTGGCCCGGGCAAAATTCAGTGATTACATACACTTCTTGAAAATTCAATGAAATGAGTTTACTCTCAACATGGTATCAAGAGCCATAGTGTTTCTGGTGTATATTTTTTTTCTTCTTTCTTTTCTCTATTGGCTGTGTTCATGGCTACAGATGGTACTCCCACAAATGACATGCCTCGACACTCTAGCAACTCTGGGGCAGCAATCCATCCACCAGATTTTGGAGGTGCTAACTCGACTACCATTCATTATTTTGCCAAACATGACACTATTAAACTCAGTAATCAGAACTTCTTGCTATGGAAACATCAGTTGTTATTAATCCTCGAAGGGTATGGCCTGGAAGGGTTTGTATTAGGCACCACACTTCCTCCTTCTGCTTTAATTTCTAATTCCGATGGTCAGCTTATGGCAAATCCAGCATTTCTTGTTCATAATAAACAAGATAAGTTCTTGGCATCATGGCTTTTATCTACAGTTTCTGATGAAATTTTAGTACACTTAACAGTGGCTAAAACTAGTTTCGATATTTGGACAACCATTGACAGACGATTTGGTGCTAAATCAACAATCAAGCTATCCAGTATGAGGCATGCACTATATTCGATCAAGAAAGCAGGTCTTTCAATCAAAGATTATCTTTCCAAGGTCAAGAATCTAAGTGACAGCTTAACTACTGCCGGGAGTCTAGTTTCTGAACAAGAACAGATCAACGTTATACTGGCTGGTCTTCCTGTTGAGTTTGAATCCATTCGGGTTCTTGCTACTGCCACATCCTTGAGCCTTGATCTTGTCACTGAAATGCTTCTTGACTGCGAAGAACGTCAGTTAAGTCAGTTGTCCGATGCATCTTTGCAAGCCAATCTGGTATGTAGTTCACAGCAAGGTAATTCTGACACGTTGAAGTCTAGTTCAGATTCCAATCGTGACTCTAATCGTGGACATAGGGATCAAGGCTGTGGGTGGTCTCGTGATCGTGCTCGTGGCTCGGGTCGAGGGTGATCTCAGTCTAAACCACAATGCTAGTTGTGTGGTAAAATCAGACATTTGGTGCAAACATGTTATCACGGTTTTGATGAAAACTTTTGAGGTCCTGATTCGAGTTCATCAATGTCTGTCAACTATCATCAATTCTGTGATGCTCCTACAACCTATTGTTCCTCCCCGAGCTGTTATAATACATGTTCAACTTCTTCACTGCCTTCATCGAATTTCCCTCCCCCAGTGCCTAATCAAATGTGGTACTCGGATTCTGGTGCAACCAACCATATCACCCCAAGTGTAACTGGTCTTCAGAATGCTTCGGCCTACACAGGTGCCAACAAGGTATCCATGGGTAATGGTAAGTTAGTATCCATTGCTAATGTTGGTTCTTCAACTTTTGTAGCTAGTTCTAGGTTGTTGCATTTCAAGAATGTACTGCATGTTCCCACAGTCTGTAAAAATTTAATCTTTGTAAGACAATTTGCAAGAGATAATGCAGTGTACTTTGTATTTCATCCTTTTTTATGCTTTGTGAAGGACATACAGACAAGGATGATATTACTGGAGGGCCACATGCATAATGGCTTATACAGATTTGATGTTTCTCCATCTACTTCACAAAGGCTCCCTTCTACTCAAAGCTTCGAGTCTCCTAACTTGTGCAATGTTCAGACGACTTCGTCTGTTGAAATTTGGCATGACAGACTTGGACATCCATGTCCCAATACTCTTCCTCGTGTTTTAAAGTCTTGTAATGTTCCATTCAAACACAGCAATTTACATTTTGCCTGTACCCCTGGTAAGTTAGGCAAGGCTCACAAACTCCCATTCAGTACCTCACAAACAGTGTATTCAATCCCATTTGAGTTAGTAGTATCTGATGTTTCGGGTCCCTCCCATGTGACTTCCAATGGCTTTGCTTACTACGTGTCTTTTGTAGATATGTACAGTCGTTTTACCTGGTTGTATTTTCTCAAATCAAAGACAGAAGTGTTTCGGTGTTTTCTTCACTTTCACAAGATGGTTCAAGTACAATTTGGAACATCCATCAGAGTGTTGCAGACAGATGAGGGGGTGAGTATCGGTCCTTGTCTAATACTCTTGCAAATCTGGGAATTTAACATCGGGTAACATGCTCGTACACATCAGAACAGAACGGGGTAGCTGAACGCAGGCATCGTCATGTAGTTGATATGGGACTAGCGTTACTAGGTCGTGCTTCAATGTCGTTGGTACACTGGTCGTCTGCCTTTTCTCAAGCCCTTCATCTTATCAACAGGTTACCAACACCTGCTTTGTAGTATCAAACCCCCTATGAGAAACTTTTTAAAGCTTGACCAGATTATTCTCAGCTGAAGATATTTGGGAGTGCTTGTTTTCCATACTTAAGACCGTTCCAGCAACATAAACTACAATTTCGATCTCAGCAGTGCGTTTTTCTTGGGTTTAGTTCTCACCAGAAGGGCTACAAGTGCATTGCTCCAGATGGCCGAGTATTTGTTTCAAGACATGTGGTGTTCAATGAGACACTATTTCCCTTTCAAAATGGGTTTGCTTCATCAAAAGCCGACAATAGTGCCAGTTTTTGTCACCAACAGTCCTCTGTCCCGATAGTTCGCTCGAATGGTCCGTTGGTTGCAAGACCATCGTGTTCACCTGAAGCTCTTCCTGGTTCAACTTTCACACAGTCTTCAGGGTGTCGACAATCTTCCAGTTCTAGTTCTGCACCAAGGGGTTCGGCTAGTATGATCAATTCACCTACATCCAGTAATCCAGAAATGTCCTCACGAGTGTTTCCTCTTGTTGTACAGATGCCCTTACTATGAACAGACATCCCATGTGCACTCGGTCAAATAATGGAGTTTTTAAGCCAAAAGTGTTTTCCACTATCATAGAGGAGAAGGAACCAACTACTATCATTAAGGCTTTTAAAAGCACTGCCTGGACTGCAGCTGCACAAGCTGAATATCAAGCTTTGCTAGCAAACAAATCATGGGACCTCGTACCGTTACCTAAAGGATGTCGAGCAGTTGGGTGTGTTGACACCATTTTTTTAATAAAACAGGGTCGATTTGGGTTTTAAAAAAGAAAACGAAAGTGGGAGTCGTCACCGATCCTTTTTGATGAGATGTGATCGAGTCACCTCATAAAATGGTTGTTTTTAATTTAATTTCATTAAAACAACGGTTTTTGGTCCACGAAATTCAAAAAAAGGGTTCGGGAGTCGGTTACATTCGAGGAAGGATTAGCACCCTCGTAACGCCCAAAATTGGTACCTAGTTGATTAATTAATGTCTTAGTGTCGAAGATTGAAAAACTTTAAAGAAATTTAAAATACGATCCTTTATTTTAAAAGCTTATAAAAATTAAGTTACTCTTGAAGACCCTCTCATTTCAGAAAGAGAAAATGTCACACCCACTGAGTTAGGGCACGATATTTTACCTCTTCAGAAATGAGCTTGTCTAAAAACTCGTGCAATAAGATTTAAAAGGGTATTCAATTGTTTAAGTCATATAAAAAATTGTAACCCAATACGTTAGGGCACGATTTCTCATGATGCTAAACATTGAATATTGCCTTTATTTATTTTTTAGAAAAATCCTCATCTCGAGAAAACAACGTGTCATATCCAATGCGTTAGGACACAACGTATTGAATTCCCAATAATGAGTTTTTATTTATGTTTTTAATAATAATAAAAAACATTTTCGATTATTTAGATTCAAAAAAATTGGAACCCAATATGTTAGGGCTCAATCCTCTCGAATCTAAATATGAAATTTTGCTTATTTGAAAGTCGAAACTTATGCATCGAGATAAATTAATCTAACTTGAAATAATAGAAATGAAACACGAGGTTAATTACACATACTAAGCAATATTGAATATGATGGTATAAAAATATGAGCAATAGCAATAAAAATGAATGAATATAAAAAAGCACAAAATTAATAACATGAGAAATAACAAAAACAAATATAATAAGCAAATAAAGTTAAAATTTTCTTTTTAAAATAATGATAAATAAATAAGTAAAAGAGATGAATAAAATTTATAAAAATATAAAGTATACATGTGTATTAATAAAAATGTATATTAATATATATAATATATGTATATGAAATATAAAATATAAAAAATACATAAGAAGAAATAGATTTTAAAATATAAAGAATATGTATAAATATGTATATATATATTAGAAAAATGTATAATTTTAAATTAAAGATATAAATGAGTAAATAATAATAATAATAATAATAATAATAATACAAAACTAATAATATGATATAATAGTATAATGATGAATAGATAAATATAAAAAGAAAATATAAATAGATTAATTAATAATATAATAAAATAAACACAGATGGACTAATTAGGGATAAAAATAAAATTTAAAGGTCAAAACAGAAATAAAAATAAATACAGAAGGGCCAAACTGGAAAAGCGTGAAAGCCCGGAGGGCCATATGGTTAATAAACCCAAATTCCAGGCCACGTGTCCCTTCCCCAGGGGGCCAACAGATTGAGGACCCAATTGAAAACCCATACAAATTTGCGGACTAAATGAAAAAATAAAAAAAAAGACCGAATTGCATTGTGTTGTAAAAGCGGAGGGATCCTTCGCGCAAATAACCCTTCAAGGCTAAAACACGCGGATCCTGGTCGGACAGGTCGGGTCACCCGTGAGTCGTGCCAAACGGTGCCGTTTTGGCACCTAAAGACTCTGAATGAAACGGCGCCGTTTCAATACTAGTATAAAAGTTGAAACTTTTTCAAAAAGGCTCATTTCTTCCTTTTTTTAGAAAAAAAATTGTTCTCTCTCAGACTCTCTCCCTTTCCGGCTAGGGTCCGGTCGAAATTCGGCCAATCGTCGTCGCATCGGCCATCTGTGCTGGCACCGGTGCCGCCGTATGCGGCGGTCGGAAGGTCGAAAAAAACCCCTTTTTCAGGCGATCCAAAGGAAGGTATGTTTCTCTCTTTTTTTAAAAAAAACTTTTTTCAATATATATGTGTATAAATAGTTTTAAAAAAAAGAAAACTAAAGAAATATATGTATGTATATAAACAGTTTCGAAAGGAAGGAAAATAAAGAGAAAAATTTTAAAAATATAGAAAAAAAGAAAAAAATAGATTTTATGCCCAAAAGAAGAAAAAGATCCTTGAATCTATTTTGTTTTTGCTTTTTATTTCTTGAAATCGTGAAGAAAAGGGGTCGGAACCCTTACAATCGGTTGTTATGGCTTTATAGCCATTTTTACAACATTATTTTTTTCTATTTTTTTCTACTATTTGCTGTCATTCTTCTTTTATTTTGCCGGTGATTGATGGTGGCGGAGCAGGTGGCTGACAGAGGAGTGGCAGCAGAAGAGCAAAGGTCAGAAGCAATTGCTAGGGCTGTGCGGCGGTAGGTGCCAGAAGGGCTAGGGTTTCAGCTTTTCTAAAACCCTAGTTTGACTTGGTTTGTTGGGCTGGGGTGTCGGGCTTATTTTGTAATTGGGCTCGGGTTGTAATGGGTATTGGGTTTGCTAATTTGGGTTGTGGTGTATTGGGTTTTTGGGTTTGGGCATATTGGGCCCCGGGCTAAAATTGGGCTTGTATAGGGTGCAAACGGATTTTCAAAGTTAAACGTCATGCTGATGGGTCAGTAGCTTGTTACAAGGGCCGAATGGTTGCCAAAGGTTACTTACAAGAAGCAGGTGTTCATTTTTTTTGAAACCTTCAGTCTGGTAATCGAGCCAACGACGATCAGGGTGATTTTGTCTCTTGCAGTGTCTCGAGGGTGGCCTCTCAGACAAGTAGACGTTAACAATGCATTTCTGAATGGGGACTTAAATGAAGAGATTTACATGACTCAACCAAAAGGGTTTGAGCAACACTTAGCTAATGGTCATCCACTTGTTTGCAGATTGCGAAAGGCCCTTTATGGACTGAAACAAGCCCCTCGTGCATGGTTTCATAAGCTACAAGAGTTCTTGCTGGCTGTTAACTTTGTTGCGTCTAAGGCTGAAAATTCTCTCTTCATTCGACAAGAAGGATCTCAGGTTCTATATGTCCTCGTATATGTTGATGATATAATAGTCATTGACACCAACTCTCTTGCTATTGATGAATTTGTCAAAAATCTTGATGTTCAATTTTCCTTGAAAGATTTAGGCCATTTGAATTATTTTCTTGGGATCGAAGTTACATACACTTTGAATGGTATTTTGCTGAGCCAAAAGAAATACATTTTAGAGCTACTTTGACGAGCATCTATGGACATGTCCAAAGCCTCTCCTACTCCAATGGTGACTACATGTAAGTTGTCTGTTCGTGAAGGAAACCCAATAGAGGATGAAAGTGTGTTTAGAAGTATTATGGGTGCCCTACAATATGTAGTCGTAACAAGGCCAGATATTGTTTTTTCAGTCAACAAGGTATGTCAGTTTATGCACAAGCCTCTCGATACACATTTCAAAGCTGTAAAAAGGATTTTACGATACCTACAAGGAACACTAGAGTATGGATTACAGTTCACTCGTAACTCCAAACTTCTTCTCGAAGGCTATTCTGATGCAAGTTAGGGCTCTGACATTGATGACCAGCGATCAACCTCTGGCTTTTGTGTTTTTCTTGGTGGGAATCTAATTTCTTAGAGTTCTAGGAAGCAACAGGTGGTGTCAAAGTCTACAGAAGAGGTCAAATATCATAGCTTGGCTCATGTCACTGCAGAAATAGAGTGGATTCAGTCGTTGTTGACAGAACTAGGTGTCTCAATTCAAAGCAAGACACTAGTTTGGTGTGATAGTTCTGCTGCCATTGCTGTAGCAAATAATCCTGTCATGCACTCTAAATTCAAACACATAGAATTAGACTTATTTTTTGTAAGGGAAAATGTGGTGAATGGCTCGTTACAAGTTGGTCATATCTCTGGACAAGATCAAGTGGCTGATGTTTTGACCAAACCATTGTCAGCAGGGTTATTCGACAAATTTAGAAGAAGACTTGGAGTAATTTCCATGGGAAGGAATGTTATACAGAAGTAAGACAAGTCTCATACAGAAACGAGGAGAGTCAAGAAGCATGGGCCATGTTAGGAATAAGAAAGTTGTTATAGTTAGTTAGTTAGTTAGTATTCAATTAGTAACTGCTTATAGTACTGTATTAAATACTCAATGTAAACTGCTTGAAAATTCAATGAAATGAGTTTACTCTTAACAAAGAGTCACTTTTTTTATCCTAAAGGGAATTCTCGAGCTTTGATAATAGAGCTAAAGTCATTGGGCAATGAAGTAACACCGTCCAAATACAATATAATGTTGGACATGCTAGGCCTAGCCGCTGCCACCGGGTGTGAGCAAAGCAACCTAAGCTTCAACACAAGTCGTTTGGTAACTAAAACCATAATTTTTCAAGTATGAGATTTTGTAAGGGAGAAAAAAGAGATTAATCCACCTTAATATGTTTTTTCAGCAGTGCTAATGCATTGCTATTCTCAGCCAATTTGAAGCAGTTAATAGCACTAATGTAACCACGACCCGTTAAATTGTATACTTTTGATGCACTTGCAACTACTTCAAGTGAAGAACAACCATCTATCTGCACTTGTTTATTGATAGCGCAGGCAACAATTTAAGCATCTTGCAATCTGACAATACAAGCGATTGCGGCCCGGAATGTTGAGTAAGAGCCAAAGGAATGGTGATGAGATTTTTACCACTAAGATTAAGACTTTTCAAAGAGGATAGACAAGAAATATCGCTATGAATATCTGCTTCACCAAGAGTGCACATGTTGCAATTTGAAAATATAAGATTTGCAGGCTTCGAGAGTCGAGTCAGAGATGCAGGTATGCTGATGAAATTGTTACCACTAAGATCAAGTTTTTCCAAACAGGATAGACAAGAAATATCACGTTGAATATCTCCTTCACAAAGATTGCAGTCCCTTCGTTTTAGCTCTCTTAAAGAACTCAAACCTAACAACAAATGCAACATCTGAGCCATAGCATTCGTCCTCCTACCTTGGATTACATTGAAAAGAGAAGGCAAATTTGGTAGTAACTTATATGATGGTCCCTTGCGCCCATTGAAAGACAGAACTTTAAGCTTTTTAAATTGAAAAATGAAGGATGGTGGTTCTGTTATGGCTGTTTCACTCAAGTCGAGCTCTTCCAAAAACTTTGCTTGCTGCAAATTCTCCGATAAATTTTCCACTCTATAACAACCGGAAATATCAAGAATTTTTAGACGTTCCATCTTCCCATCAATCTCTGGAAACCTTACAAGACTTGAGCAACCCGAAAGAATTAATGTTTCAAGGGATTCCATTCCAATTTTAGTCGGAAGACTCCCAAGACTTTTGCAATTTCTTAAATTCAAAAGTTTAAGGCTCTTAACCACTTCGATTGATATATGAACATCCACTAATTTGGTACAACCTTCCAAAATCAAAACTTCAAGATTTAATGCTGTTGTAAGTCTGGTGTCTTGATTAGGTTTTAGGACCCTTTAAGGTTCATCATTTTCAATTTATACATGGGCCGTTTAAGACAATAATAAATTAGAGAAAAGAGAAAACATAATAAGGCTCTTTTTTTATCTTAATAAAATTTTAATCATTTATATTAAAATAAGCTAAAACACATGTATCAAATGAGTTAATTCTTACTCTATTTTCCTTCCATAATCGTTCAATGCAAGTGTATGATAAGAGAAGTGCAACAAGGTTGCCTGGTTGGAAGTTTGAAGGTAACAATCTTAAAGGGCATCCTTTCCAATCTAAAAGTCGTAGCTCATTGGAAATATATTTGAGATTATCACAATTTAAGAGGCAAAGCACTTTGAGCAATTTCAATTTTTTTCATTTTCGAGAGGGTATCTACTCCCAAATTGAGCATCTTGCTCCCTAATAAACAAGAGCAAAAACAAAAATGAGCTTCATAATATACAAAGACATTCAATATCTAAAAATTATGTTGCGTTGATTTTTTTTTCAAATACCTGTGTCCAATACTTGTATCTAATGTTTATCCGAATATGGGTATTAAAATATGAATTTTTTTTTGGTGAAATAAGATATGATTCTTGAATAACTCTTTAAATACATGAAAAAACTTCTTTCTAAAAGAAATTGAACACACCCATATTAAAGACTTATATCTATCAGTCATTCAAATTACCTAAACTTAAAAAAAAAGAATTAATATTTTGATTTATATTTCATCCACAAAAAATGCATAATACTTTAATTTAATAAAATATTTATTATATTTACGGTAGTATTTTTTAATATAAATATTTTTTTAATGTGTTAGAAATATTTATTTTAACTTTTTTTAGTGTATTCAATATAATATATTGTTAAAAAATAATTTTAAATAAAATTAATCTAAAAAAATAAAATATGGATGGTCCAGATTGGGCTTGAGTTTACTTTTCTTAAATCGGGTCGGGATTGGGTAAAAAGTAAGCCCATTTTTCGAGTCGAGCCCGAGTTTGGAAAAATAATCTAAATACCTTGCATAGCCCGATCTAGCCCGATCTAGCCTATAAGCTCCTCTAATTAAATATATACCATTAATATTTAAAAAATACATATTTCTCTATTGATTCTTTTGAAACTTGTCACGGGGCTAGACCTTTCGTCTCGCAAACCGTGCGGCCTTAGGCGATCTGTTTGCTCCAAACTCGCCTAAGTCAGCCTTTACGCCTAAAAGTGAGGATTCCTTAGAACTCCTCCAAGGCACCAATTTTGTATAGCGAAAGCGATTGTGCCAAAAGAAGCTACAAAAGAACAACAGAAAACGACAGAAAGAATGCACACAAAGTGTTTGAGTAAATGCTCAAGGAATTCTATTACTCTTAAGAATTCACCTTACAATGGATGAGTACAAATGAGGGGGAGGCTCTCTATTTATAGTTGAGCTCCCCCAAAATTGACGATCAAGATACATTTACATCGATGGACGAGATTCACTATATCCCTTGATTTTAGGGATTTATAAGATTTGTCATATCAAATCTAATCTAATTTGATAGCTAAATTTCATAATTAAACATTGAAATATGGAGTTTTAAAAAAATAAAATTATTATTTACGGTACACAAAGATATCAGTTTACACGCATTACCTTTTATTATCAATGATTATGCCTTCAATCATTTCTGTACCCTAAAAAAATCAAGAACAGAAATTAAGAGAACAAAATAAATGGTGCATAACGTAACATAAAATTTTTGAAATTTTAATGCAATGCAATGAAATTAAATATTTATTTCTACAAATTCTTTTTAATATTTGTAAACATCAAACATAATTTATCTCAAAAGTACCAAATTTCACTTTTTAAGATCTTCATATCTACCAATTAGACTAAGCTTTGAATTTATATTATATATTGATTAGATATTCTATAAAAAGGAAAAAAAATAGTATGTAAATTTTGTTGAATGACTTACAGTGTTTTTTGTTAGGATATGATGGACGTCCATTTCCTCCCACAATCTGGAACATTTTCCAGGTTCATCAACACATTTTTCTGTAACTGTAACACCCCTAACCCGTATCCATCTCCAGAATAAGGTTATAGAGCATTACCGGAGTTTAAAAATTCATTTCATCAAGCATTCATATTTAAAATCAATCAAAATCAAAACATTAATGAGCTAACGTTGGTCAATTTAACTGATACATGTCATTATAACCAGAATCAAAACATCCAAAATTCCCGATAGAATTAATGGATAGTATGATAAACATTCATATATCCATTCAATGCATTATTCCCCTTTTTATCAAATGTATCAATGTTTCATCAATTTTCATACAATGAACATTCAAATCATATTCACATTAATAACATACATTTCAAGCATTTAAGAATATAATTCAAGTTATATGAACCTACTAGACTAAATTGCAGAAATACCAAAATTCAATGATATTTTGGAAATTTTCTATTTTCCTTGAATTTCCACCCAATCTTGATCTAAATTAATATTTCATTCAATTTATTAATTTAAATAATAAAACAATTCATTTCATGCAATTTGGTCACTTTTTGACATTTTTACCAATTTTCCCTTAAAATATTACTTTTATTTAATTTAGTCCTTTAACCTAAAACATGCAAATTGGCCATTTTTAATGAAAACTCATGCTAGTTGAATAATCATTTATTTTTCTCCTCCTCCTCTCCATTCCACATCCTTAATGTATAATATGCTTATATGTAACATTATCTATAATTCCACCATTTATTTATATATTAATTCAAAGCTGTCCACTTGAGTCATAGTCACTAAATTATTTATATCTTGAGATAAGAAACTCTGAATTAAGATCTGCTAAATTCCTATGAAACTATACTCACATATCTTCTTACCATAAAATTTTTAGAATTTTTGGTTAAGCCAATAAGTACAGTTTATTCTTTAAAGTTTCCCCTATTTCACTATTTGACAGTTCCAACCCCTCTTCACTAAAAATTAATTATCTTTTTGTACAAAATTTGGATGATGTTTCTGTTTGTTTCTATTGAAAATATACTCATTCAGGATTTTAAAAATATAAATTTAAGCCTCTAATTATTTTTATTCAATTTTTTATGATTTTCCAAAGTCAGAATAGGGGAACCGAATTCTTTTTGACCTTGCCTCACAAAATTTATTATATCTCATGATTTACAATTCCATTACTTACACCGTTTCTTCTATGAAAAACTAGACTTAATAAGATTTAATTTCATATTTTTTTCATCCTTTAATTCGATTTTCACAATTTATGATGATTTTTCAAATTTAACCTACTGCTGCTGTCCAAAACTGTTTTAGTGCAAGATGATTACTAAGTTTATAAATCCCTTATTCTCTTTCTCTATAATATTTCTCATCATTTTCACTTATTTCCCTTCACTAATATATCAAGAACATAAGATTTTATTTAATAAAACTCTACTATAACATCATTTCCATGCTTTTTCAACAATAACAAACTTAAAAATATATTGAAATCTTGATGTTCTTATCTTGTGCTATTGATTTTAATCTTTAACTTGATTTTCTCTCTCCTCCAGCTTCTATTTCTTGAATCTAACTTGACATTCTAGCTCCCCATTGTCTCCTTATTATTTTTCTCTCTTGGAAGCTATGGAAATTCTTTTGATTTCTAGGTGAAAATAGTGAATTTTTGGTGAAAGGACCAAATTATAAAGAAAGCAAAACTTTCTTTCTTCTCTTCTCTTCTAATGTTGGTTGCATGGAAAGATGATGATTTTTCATCATCTTTCTTCCCTTTTATATTAACCATTTAATAATAAAATAATACTAAAAATCTTAATAAAATATTAATTAAATAACATTTATCTAATTAATTAATTAAAAATATCACAAACATCATCATTACCTTCTAGAATTCTCTCTCTCTATTTGACCATTTTGCCCTTCATAACCTTTTGAAATTTCATCCTTGAGTCATCACTTAATTTGATAAAATTACAATTTAGTCCCTCAAAATTCTTTACCTTTTCAATTTGGTCCTAATTCATCCATTTTCCTTAGTGTCTAGATTATTCCACCCTTAAAATATTTACACTATTGGTCCTTCAACTTTTTTTATTTACACTTTAACCCCTCAAATTTTAAGTATTTACTCTTGGGCAACAAAACTTTTCTCACTTTTGCAATTTAATCCTTTCTTGAATTAATATGTCATAATATACTTCCCAATGTTGACATAACTCAATATTACCCTTTTTATCACTTTATTTCCTTATTTTACTATACCAAGGATATTATCTTACTTTCTTACTATAGTAATTTTTGAGGTATTATAGTAACGATTTTTCTTCCCATTTCTCGCAACAAGCTATGCATCCACAAATATTGGTTGCCATCATAGACTTCTATTAAAGATTTCTTAATGAGAACATCAATTCCAATATCGGGAAAAAACTCACAACCATCCAATACTTTCATTACAAAATCTTTCTTCTCCCTATTGAAGAAGCATGCTATATCTAGAAATATATTCTTCTCCCTTTCTTTCAATCCATCAAAACTGATTCAAAGTTTATCGAGGATTTTTTTATTAGAATCTGTTTCTAGTCTTTCAATCGCACTTCTCTATTGAGTTGCATCTCTACCGCACAAAAAGGAACCCAAAACTTCAAGAGCTAGAGGGAGCCCACCGACATAATTTACAACATGTTTAGAAAGTTCAATGAAATCATCTTTCGACACCGTATCACTATGGAAAGCTTTCAAATTGAAAAGTTGAAGCACATCTTTGGGATTCAGTGTTGTGGGCATATACACATCATCAACTTGGCAACATCGAAGCAAATGTTTGTCTCTTGTTGTTACAATGATTCTACTCCCTAATCTGAACCAATCACGCCTTCCAACCAAGCCTTTTAAGTGTTGTATGTTATAAACATTATCAAGAACAACAAGAACCTTTTTGTGAGACAAGCTATGGTTAATTTTGGTATTCCCTTCATGAACATTGAAAAAGTTGAAGCATTCATCATGAAAGACCTGTGAAAGAAGTTGTTTTTGTAATGAAACTAGTCCACATTTGTTTGAAACTTCTCGAATATCAGCAATAAAGCTTTTACCTTCAAAATGAGGTGACATTTGTGTGTAAGCAACTCTTGCGAGTGTCGTTTTACCGATGCCACCCATTTCACAAATTCCTATAAAGCGGACATCATTTCCCTAATGTTTATTTTCAAATACAAATCCTCCAAGTGTAAGTCGCTATGAGTAACTGGATATGTTTGACATAGTTTTGCTGATATCTTCATAACAATGTCTCTAATAAATTCTGATTCGTGCCTGTGAAGAAAGAAATTTTAATTTTTTTGAATAAAATTTTGTTGATATCTTTCAAATGCATTTTGTTTCTCAATGAATCATGAAACATAATATAGTTTGGAAGCAAACAAGAACCAAGAATAAGAAAGCAAGATCTGTTGCGGAACCAGAATACAAAATTTTCTCTTTTATTGAAATATGACACTTTTCAATTAAACTAGAAAGTAGAGAAGAAAAGGAAGAATTACCTGTTATTTAAATGCCATCCCATTTTATCTTCTTTCTAAGTAGTGGATCTTCGACCTGCTGGACAAAGTGAGCCCAACTATTGACGGACCTCTTCCACTGCCACTTTCGTGTATGAATGAACCGCACCAACAAGATAAGTTTCTTCATCTCTCTTTAATCCTCTGTATCCAATAGATGTGCAACTCCGTTTGCTTGTTTTGGCACATGTTTAAAGACACATATTTGATACCCCTCACAAATGGTTTTAATATTTGGGATATAGGCTCCTATCATTGACCTTTCAACTCCCTTTGTTTGCAGCTTCCGAATCACAGATAAGGAGTCTCCTTAGACCTCCACCCTCGAGAATCCCACATGCAATCCCATCTCAGCCGCATTTCAACTTATACAAGAGCTGTTGAAGACCATCATAAATTAGAAGCTAATGAGAAAACATAATAAACTTAAATAAGGCTATCGTGGAAAGATGATCCAATTAAGACTACCCATAAAAGTTTAATTGTTCACTATTCATATCACGTCAATGGTTTAATCAGCATTTTGCATTAAAAAAATTATAATTTGACTCAAAAATAAAATTTTATAAATAATAAGAATTTTTTTATCATTATACCTAATTTAAAAGGATTTATTTACATTACAATTAAATTACTATTTAAATACGATTAATAATCCCATGACTAGCTAGAACTAAAGCAAAAGCACAAAACTCACCTCCCCAATCACTTTGGAATTTCTTAATAATCTTGCCAAACTAAGTGTTGACCATTTTTTGAAACTAAAGGAAATATTCAACTGCTTGAGATTTACGCTTAATCAGATAAACCGAGGTAATTAATCGACTACACATGTCAACAAACGAAACATAATACAAATTACCGCTACAATCAACAGAGCCTAGCCCCCATAAATCAGAGACAACTAATTCAAACAATTCTGTATATTCAGTGGAAGAGTGAGAAAAAGGCAACTTATGTGATTTCCCTCTCTAACAAGCAACACAAACATTATCAAGACATTTTTTATTTGAAACAATTTGACACTTGTCAAGTACAAGTTTAACAATCGCAGGAGAAGGATGACCAAGCCTTTTATGCCACAGTGAAAAAACATTATCATCATTCAATTGACAACCTCGGATCCCAGTGTTGTGAATAGAAGGAACAAAATCAGAAAGAACAGACGAACTAGCCGAAAATTGATGGAGATCATCACGAACTTGGCCCCGCAGTAAAATTTATTGTGTCTGAATGTCCTTAACAACATAATAAGCGGGGTGAAATTCAAAAAACACATTGTTGTCAACAGCAAATTGAGAAACAGACTGTCACTAATTTAATTATATCTCAAGTTAAATTAAATTCACTGTTCTAAACAAAACTGTCCACCTGCGCGACTGTCACTAATTTAATTATATCTCAAGTTACGAAACTCAAAATTAAAATCCATAAATTTTCCCTGAAACTAGACTCATACACATTCTTACCATAAAATTTTAAGAATTTTTGGTTTAGCCAATTAGTACAGTTTATTCATTAAAGTTTCCCCTGTTTCACTACTTGATAGTTCTGACCTCTTGGAACTAAAAATCAATTATCTCATTGTACAGAATTCATATAAGGTTATCGTTTGTTTCTTTTGAAAATAGACTCACCAAGGAATCTATAGATATAAATTATGACCCATAATTATTTCTGTAAAATTTATAATGATTTTCTAAAGTCAGAACAGGGGACTTCAAAAACCATTCTAACCCTGTCTCACTAAAATTTAAATATCTCAAAATATAAAATTCCTTTGCCTACACCGTTTCTTTCATGTAAAAAAATACTTGATAAGATTTAATTCTATATATCATTCACTCTCTAATTACATTTCTACTATTTATGGTGATTTTTTACATTCACGTCACTGCAGCTGTCAAAGAAACTGCTTCTTTGTATTAACTACCGTTTACACAAACATAACACCAAAACATAATCTTTACTAACCATTTAAATAGCTAATCTTAGCCATATCATATGAACATACTCAAAATTATTAAGACTCTATACATGCCATAGTTTTAAACATTTTGGAAACACATAATACCAAGATGGTTACGATAGTGTGACACGAGCTCCGACGATCCCCAATTCGAACAAGCTCAAATCACTATAAAACAAAGGAAAGGAGAAAATGTGCAAGCTACAAATAGCTTAGTAAGTTACATGTAAACAATGAGTACTCATTTAATAATTAACACTTTTAACATATAACTAATCAAAACATCTCTTAGCAATTTCAATCACTTACCCATGCACAATCTTACCAATTCACTTGCATATACATTTTCACACTTAACATTTATCACATATGCTCATTCTTTCAATTGTACCTGCATACACACTTCATTTCATATTCACTTTAACTCATTATTAATCCCGTTGAACAATCGGAATATACACGGATACGTAGAGAATTAGCACATAAGTGCCACACTGATATGTAGCCGAAGCTACCACTGATATGTAGCCGAAGCTACCACTGATCAATAACACCGGAAATGTCCACGGGCCTGCTCACACAAGCTGCCAGGTGTCTGCAACACATGCTAGATCACCCAGCACTCGGGACTCACTGTAACACTGTAACACTGATCTCTAGTGACATGTCACTTGTATCCACTTCTATTCTTGAGTTCAACCGAGAATATACACTTAACACTTTATTTTAAACACTTTATCACTTGAAAAATTCATGAATAATTTTCCTTCCACATTCAATATTGATTCACATATCAAATAAAATTCACAATTTATAAAAATATATTGCTATTATTTACACATAACTTACCTCGGATGCAAAACGTCTATTTTTGTAATTTAGTCGATAACTTTCTCTTTTCCCCAATCACTTCCACTATTTCTTCTTTCTTGATATATATATTAACACAATTTAATGCATTTTATCAATATTCCATTCAATTACAATTCATACACAATATTTTGGCAAACTTACATTTTTTCCCACAACTTTTCAAAAATTCCACTTTTGTCCCAAAGCTCGTAAAAATAAAATTCACTAAATTCTTAAATTTCAAACTTCACTAAATCATATTTCATGCCCTTAATTTCACAAAATCACAACTTTATGCACACTTTACCATCTTTCACAATTTAGTCCTTTTTCAACATTTTCATCAAAATTCATTTAGTAAAACTTGTAATTAACACTTCAAACATTCATTATCTAATATCACTAATCAATTCACAATCATATCATGAATGGGTCAATTTTTAAAATTTAATTTCATTTAAATTAAATGGTAGAAACATGAAATTCAAGCTTCTATAAGCATAAAAATACGAAAATAATTAAAAACGGGGCAAGAAATCACTTACAATTGAGCTTAGAAAAATCAAGAACCCTAGCTATGGTAACATGAAACTTTCGGCAGCAAGCTCCCAATTTTTGAAGAAGATAAACACTTGTTTTCATCTTATTTTGTCTTTTATTCAATTTGGACAAAAATGCCCTTTACTTAGATATTTTTTCTAGAATTGCCCTTTTGTGTCCATAACACTAATTTATGGTCTATTTTCCACATAAACACTTCTAATTTCATGCAATAATTCAATTAAGTCATTTAATCACCAATTAGACACACTTTGCATTTTTTCTCGATTTAGTTCTAAAAATTCAATTAGGCATTAAATCATTAAAATTTCCTATTCATATTTTCACACAATATTTTAATCAATCAATAATTAATAAAAATTTCTAAAATGAAACTATTCCACTTTGGATTTGTGGTTACAAAACCACTATTCCAGTCAGGCCCTATTTCGGGCTATCACAATTCTTCCCCCCTTAGGAATTTTCGTCCCCGAAAATCTTACCAGTGAATAAGTTGGGATACTGTTTCCTCATAGCCTCCTCGATTTCCCATGTTGCCTCTTCCACTCCATGTCGTTGCCATAACACTTTCACTAAAGCAATTTCTTTGTTTCTCAATTGTTTTACTTCTCGTGCTAAGATTCGAATCGGCTCTTCTTCGTATGTCATATCCGATCGAATTTCCACTTCAGTCGGTGAAATCACATGCGATGGGTCCGATCGATATCGCCTCAACATAGAAACATGAAGCACATTATGAATTCTTTCCAATTCCGGTGGTAAAGACAATCGATAAGCCACTGGACCAATTCTTTCTATCACTTCATACGGACCGATAAATCTTCGACTTAATTTACCTTTACGCCAAATCTCAAAATTTTCTTCCATAGAGACACTTTCAAAAATACTTTATCACCCACTTGAAACTCAATCTCTTTTCTTTTCAAGTCAGCATACGACTTCTGTCGATACGATGCAGCTTTCAAACAATCACGGATTATCTTCACTTTTTCTTCGGTTTCTTTTACCAAATCAACTCCATGTAACTGATTTTCATTAAGTTCAGTCCAATATAATGGAGTCCGACACTTTCGTCCATACAACGCTTCATAAGGTGCCATTTTTATGCTTGATTGATAACTATTATTATATGCAAATTCCACCAAAGGTAAATATCTTTCCCAATTACCTTCAAATTCCAAAACACAACATCTCAACATGTCTTCGAGTATTTGAATTACTCTTTCAGGCTGTCCATCGGTTTGGGGATGGAATGCTGTACTAAAATTCAATTTAGTACCCAATGCCTCTTTTAATTTCTCCCAAAACCTTGAAGTAAACCGTGAATCTCTATCAGATATAATAGACATAGGCACACCATGTAATCAGACTATTTCAGCAATATACAACTCGGCTAACTTGTCAAGTGAAAAACTCATTCGTACTGGAATGAAATGAGCCGACTTAGTCAATCGATCAACTATCACCCAAATTGAGTCTTTCTTTTTCGGTGACAATGGTAATCCGGAAACAAAATCCATAGTAATTCTATCCCACCTCCACTCAGGCACCATAATAAGTTGAAGTAACCCTGAAGGTACTTGGTGCTCAGCTTTTACTCATTGGCACACTAAACACTTTGTCACATACTCGGAGATATCTCGTTTCATACCCAGCCACCAATATAATTTCTTCAAATCATTGTACATTTTTACACTACTAGGGTGAATTGCCAAACGACTATCATGCGCTTCTTGCAAAATTTTCTGGATTAAATCAACATTTTTTGGAACACATATTCTGTCATGAAACATTAAACATCCGTCTGAATCAATCCGAAAATCAGAATTATCATCCACTGCACACTGAGTCTTTCTTCTTTGCAATTCATTATCCACTTTTTGAGCCTCACAAATTTCTTGAAGAAACAATGGTCTAGCTTTTAACTCTGCAAACAATGATCCCTCTTTAGTCAATGTTAATCTCGTATTCAAAGCTCTCAAAGCAAAGAGAGACTTTCTGCTCAAAGCATCAGCAACTATATTGGCTTTTCCCGGATGATAATCTATCACAAGTTATAATCTTTCAACAATTTCAACCATCTTCGTTGTCGCAAATTCAGATCTTTTTGTGTCATAACATATTTCAAACTTTTATGATCTGTAAAAACACAACATTTCTCACTATATAAAATGATGCCAAATCTTCAAAGCAAAGACAATAGCAGCCAACTCTAAATCATGGGTAGGATAATTTCGTTCATGCAGTTTCAATTGTCGAGAAGCATACGCTATCACTTTTCCTTCTTGCATCAATACACATCAGAGCCCATTGAACGACGCATCACTATAAAAAACAAATTCCTTTCCTGACTCGGGTTGCACTAACACTGGTGCCTCAGTTAAACACTTCTTTAATTTTTCAAAACTTTGTTGACACTCCTCGGTCCATTCGAACTTAACATCTTTTTGCAACAATTTTTTCATTGGTGAAGCTATCATCAAAAAACCTTCTACGAATCGACGATAATATCCCCCTAAGCCTAGAAAACTCCTCACTTCAGATACATTTCTTGGAGGCTTCCATTCAACTATTGTCGATATCTTATTCGGATGCCATCTCTCGAGACAATATGTCCCAAAAATCCAACTTCACTGAGCCAAAATTCACTCTTACTAAATTTAGCAAACAATTTCTTTTCTCGCAGAGCCCGTAGCACAATTCTTAAATGTTCGGCATGCTCAGCTTCACTTCGGGAATAAATAAGAATATCATTTATAAACACCACCACAAATTTATCCAAATAGGGCCAAAAAATCTGATTCATCAAATCCATAAAAATAGCTGGAGCATTAGTCAGACCAAAAGGCATTACAAGAATCTCATAGTGGCCATACCGGGTTCTGAAAGCAGTTTTTGGCACATCTGACTCTTTAACTCCTAATTGGTAATATCCGGATCTCAAATCAATTTTGGAAAATACTGTGGCATCCTTTAACTGATCAAACAAGTCATCTATTCGGGGCAATGGATACTTATTCTTTACTGTCACTTTGTTAAGTTTTGACGATAGTCAATACACAATCTCAATGTCCCATCTTTTTTTCTTCACAAATAGCATGGGAGCACCCCACGGGGAGTAACTTGGTCTCACAAATCCTTTATCCGTCAACTCTTGTAATTGCACTTTTAACTCTTTTAGTTTAGTTGGTGCCATTCTGTAGGGAGCAATCGATATTGAAGCAGTACCTGACATTACTTCAATACCAAACTCTACTTATCTAATCGAAGGCAAACCTGGCAACTCTTTTGGAAACACATCTAAATATTCACATACCACTGGCACTAATTCGATCTTTATTTCAGACACTTTTGTATTCAACACATAAGCAAGATATGCTTCACAACCATTTTTCAAACATTTTTGAGCAAACATGGAAATCACAATTGGCATCACATTTGACTTATCTGTTTCAACCCGAAGAACTTTACCACTACTACACTTCAACTTAAGAATTTTCTGACTACAATCTATCTTGGCCTTATGTAATGTCAACCAATCCATTCCCAAAATAACATCAAATTCATCAAATGGCAACAACATCAAGTTGGTAGGGAAACACTGACCTTGTATCATCAAAGGACACTTTTTGCAGATTTTATCAACTATCACATACTTGCCTAAAGGATTTGACACTTTAACCACATACTCAGTCAATTCAACACACAAATTCTTATCAGACACTAAATTCATGCATACATACGAGTGGGTAGAACCAGGATCAATCAATGCAAGAACATTAGTGTCGTAAAGAGAAAATATACCAGTGATCACATCAGGGGAAGATGCTTCCTCTCTAGCTCGGATGGCATAAGCTCTCGCTGGAGCTCTCGCTTCAGATCTTACAGTAGTGTCTTTTGTTACACCTTTACCACTAGTTCCAGTCCCCACATTTCTCGGTGGTCTTCCTCTAGTAGTTAGTGATCACATCAGGGGAAGATGCTTCCTCTCTAGCTCGGATGGCATAAGCTCTCGCTGGAGCTCTCACTTCAGATCTTACAGTAGTGTCTTTTGTTACACCTTTACCACTAGTTCCAGTCCCCATATTTCTCGGTGGTCTTCCTCTAGTAGTCACACTGCTTGATCTCACATTCTAAAACTTTTCTATCTCTTCTCTTTCTAGACAATCTTTCACAAAATGATCTTGAGATCCACATTTAAAACATGCTCGGCTGATTAAATAACATTCCCCCAAATGTCATTTTCCACAATGTTGACATTCCGGTCTAGTAGGTTTAACACTACCTACACTTGCCATAGAAGTCGCTTGAGCTTTAGAACTTGAATATTGTCTTCCTCGATCTCTTTGAAAATTCACACTAGAAACATTCGATTGAGTATTCATTTCTCTAGACTTCTTCGCTTGAGACTGAAATGACTTGCCCATTGATCTTTTTCTTGCATCTCTTGCTTCACTTTCCACCTTTCTTTTCTCTTTGCTCAATTCTTCAGCCTTGATAGCTCTTTCAACTAGTACTACTAACTTTTTAATTTCAAGGATTCCCACTAACAATCTGATATCCTCAGTTAATCCATCTTCAAACCTTTTGCACAATGTAGCCTCATTAGATACACACTCTTGGGCATATTTGCTTAATTTGACAAGTTCTCGTTCATATTCGGCTACCGTCATGCGCCCTTGTTTCAATTCAAGAAACTCTTTTCTCTTTTGATCAATGAAACGCTGACTTACATACTTCTTCCAGAATTCTTCTTGAAAGAAATCCCATGTAATTTTCTCTTTAGGCACCACTGACACTAAAGTTTTCCACCAATTATAAGTCGAATCCCTCAACAATGAGATAACATATTTGAGACTTTTTTCTGGAGTACAAGATAATTCATCCAACACTCTGATGGTATTTTTAAGCCAGAACTCTGCTCTTTCAGGATCATCATTTACATTAGCTCGAAACTCTTTGGCTCCATACTTTCGAATTTTATCCACTGAAGGCTTTGACAATCTTAACACTTCAGTTTGTTGAGGACCTATAGGAACAGCTTGAGGAATAGGAGGGGGCGGAGGAGGTTGAGCATTAGGATTAGTTCTAACAAACTCAGTATACCAATTACTCATCATATGGAGAAAAGCTTCCCTAGCATCATCTCCTTGACTAAGTCTCGGGTCGACTTTCAACAGGCACATTACTTTGAGCATCATCAGCTGTATCTCGATTAGGATCCATTACTATAAATAAATAAAAACATTTTAAGATGTCAGGAGTCATCACACTATCATTATTCAATTATGGCATTTACAGATAGTCTATTACACTCGCTACGTTAGTCCAAGAATCGACTAAATCGTAGCTCTGATACCACTAAATGTAACACCCCTTACTCGAGACCATCACCAGAATTGAGTACGAGATGTCAACCAATTTAACTTACCAATTCAGAGCATAAAAATTTGCTTTTAAAATTAAATTCACTGTTCACAACAAAACCGTCTACCTGCACGACTGTAACTAATTTAATTATATCTCAAGTTAAAAAACTGAAAATTTAAATCCGTAAATTTTCCCTGAAACTAGACTCTTATACCTTCTTACCATAAAATTTTTAGAACTTTTAGTTTGGCCAATTAGTACAGTTTATTCAGTAAAGTCTCCCCTGTTTCACTACTTGACAGTTCTGATCTCTTGGCACTAAAAATAAATTATCTCATTGTACAGAATTCATATAAGGTTATCGTTTGTTTCTTTTGAAAATAGACTCACTAAGGAATCTAGAAATATAAATTATGACCCATAATTATTTCTGTACAATTAATAATGATTTTCTAAAGTCAGAACAAGGGACTTCAAAAATCATTCTAACTCTGTCTCACTAAAATTTAAATATCTAAAAATATAAAATTCATTTGCCTACACCGTTTCTTTCATGTAAAAATAGACTTGATAAGATTTAATTCTATATATCATTCACTCTCTAATTACATTTCTACTATTTATGGTGATTTTTCACATTCACGTCACTGCAGCTGTCAAAGAAACTGCTTCTTTGTATTAACTACCATTTACACATACATAACACCAAAACATAATCTTTACTAACCATTTTAATAGCTAATCTTAGCCATATCATATGAACATACTAAAAATGATTAAGACTCTATACATGCCATAGTTTTAAACATTTTGGAAAACACATAATACCGAGATGGTTATGATAGTGTGATACGAGCTCTGACGATCTCCAATTTGAACAAGCTCAAATCACTATAAAACAAAGGTAAGGAGAAAATGTGTAAGCTACAAATAGCTTAGTAAGTTACATGTAAACAATGAGTACTCATTTAATAATTAACACTTTTAACATATAACTAATCAAAACATATCTTAGCAATTTCAATCACTTACCCATGCACAATCTTACCAATTCACTTGCATATACATTTTCACACTTAACATTTATCACATATGCTCATTCTTTCAAGTGTACCTGCATACACACTTCATTTCATATTCACTTTAACTCATTATTAATCCCGTTGAACAATCAGAATATACACGGATACGTAGAGAATTAGCACATACGTGCCACACTGATATGTAGCCGAAGCTACCACTGATATGTAGCCGAAGCTACCACTGATCAATAACACTGGAAATGTCCACGGGCCTGCTCACACAAGCTGCCAGGTGTCTGCAACACATGCTAGATCACCCAGCACCCGGGACTCAATGTAACATTGTAACACTGATCTCTAGTGACATGTCACTTGTATCCACTTCTATTCCTAAGTTCAACCGGGAATATACACTTAACACTTTATTTTAAACAATTTATCACTTGAATAATTCATGAATAATTTTCCTTCCACATTCAATATTGATTCACATATCAAATAAAATTCACAATTTATAAAAATATATTGCTATTATTTACACATAACTTACCTCGGATGCAAAATGTCTATTTTTGTAATTTAGTCGATAACTTTCTCTTTTCCCCGATCACTTCCACTATTTCTTCTTTCTTGATCTATATTAACACAATTTAATGCATTTTATCAATATTCCATTCAATTACAATTCATACACAATATTTTGGCAAACTTACATTTTTTTCCCATAACTTTTCAAAAATTCCACTTTTGTCCCAAAGCTCGTAAAAATAAAATTCACTAAATTCTTAAATTTCAAACTTCACCAAATCATATTTCATGCTCATAACAGCCCTCAATTTCACAAAATCACAAATTTATGCACACTTTACCATCTTTCACAATTTAGTCCTTTTTTCAACATTTTCATCGAAATTCATTTAGTAAAACTTGTAATTAACACTTCAAACATTCATTATCTAACATCACTAATCAATTTACAATTATATCATGAAGATCATGCTTGATGTAAGAAATTTTTGCACTGGTTGACGCAGCAAAAAGACGATTTGCGATGCTCCAGATGTCACACACAGATTGAGCAGAGGTAAAACATGACAAAAGTGGCGAACTAATCGTACTTAGGAGCCAATAAGCTAACAACTTATCCTGTTGATTGAATGCAACCGCTTCTGGATTCAGAATAAGAGCACCTTCTGGAGACGCAATAAATCGAGACGGAGCAGACAACGTACCTTCCAAGAAACCTTGCAGCTCATATCCCTCTTATCAATCGGATATGTTGCTGCCATTGAACAAAGTTTTATCCCTCTAGCTTCACCGTGTCATGACGAGGGAAAGATTGGACTAGGCATTGACCAAAAAACGTCGGACTCATAGGATCAGCAGAGTTAGAACCAGCTGGTGGTGCCATAACATAACGACGAAAGCACGTACCAGGACTAGGCGACTGATACCATATAAGATACTACTCAAAATATGTATAAACAGAAAAATGAAGTATAGAAGAATCCTTTAGTCTTATGCTATCTTGTTGAATGAGAATCCTTTAATAAGGATCGATTTTGTCTCACACTTTGTCTCACAATTTTGTTTTAATTTGCTTCATCTTCAACCTATGAATAAAATATAGATGTAAGTGAATATATATATATGTAGTGGAAATAAAATTTTAATAGAAAAAAAGTGAAACCAATCAAAATACATATTTCGATTATGTAAAAAGGAATGAATTAAGTGACTAAAATTTTAAATGGTATAAAACATTTGAGATATGTACATGTTGAATATGAGTATGAAGGATATATCACATACGCAAAAAAAATTAATGGGACAAAATTGGTTAAGTAGTTTACCACAGTTAATGCTTCTTTCTTAATTGGCCCATTACAAAATTGAAAAAGTTTTGCATCCATTTTGGTTGCGGCTCTTCTTCCTCCGTTTCCTCATAGATATTACGTTTCCGTTTTATTTGAGAACTGCTACCTTCTGATCCATGGTTGAGAGCAAAGTGTTGCTGGATGTGTTCAAAATTTGGAGAAGATGGAGTGGTATGGCACTGCAACTCTTTTATTTCTTCCAAATCTTTCTCGTACACTATTCTAACACCACACGTCTTTACCTTAATAAAAGGGTCACCTGGTCCAAATTCGGCACTGAAAGACAACTCAAGCTCATCGCATAGTTGATCTAAGCAATCTGTTGTCCATAAATTATTGGTTTCACAGTCACCATATTTATCCTCCAAGGAAAATGGATATAATTGATCATGCGGAAAATAACGAAGAAAAAGGTGATCTTTCATTATGGGCTTGTCAAAGCGTTGACCTACCCACTGGTAAATTGATCGACAATTTCTACCTTGAAAAATAGATTCATCACAGCAGATATACTCGTCCCTTGAAGCATCATTATTGACAAAAATGCAGCAACAAGCAACTCCAATCCATTGACTATCTTTCGGAACGGGTATCTTAATTGAAAAGTCACTTTTTTGTTGGCTAAACCATTCTGGAATTTCACTTCCGGGCATCATAATATCAACGATGCCACCATCAAAACAATCTCTTGGATATCGAACCGCCTGCAAAATAAAACACAAGTCGTCTGGTAACTAAAACCATAAATTCTCAAGTATGAGATTTTGTAAGGGAGAAAAAATAGATTAATAGACCTTAATATGTTCTTTCAGCAGTGTTAATGCATTGGTTTTCTCAGCCAATTTGAAGCAGTTAATGGCAGTAATGTCACAACCCACTAAATTGCATACTTTTGATGGACTTGCAACTACTTCAAGTGAAGAACAACCATCTATATGCACTTGTTTATTTGATGATAGCGCAGGCAACAATTTAAGCATCTTGCAGTCTGACAATACAAGCGATTGCAGCCCGGAATGTTGAGTAAAAGCCAAGGGAATGGTGATGAAATTGTTACCACTAAGATTAAGACTTTTCAAAGAGGATAAACAAGAAATATCACTATGACTATCTGCTTCACCAACATTGCACAAGTTGCAATTTGACAATTTCAGATTTGCAAGCTTCGAGAGTCGAGTAAGAGATGCAGGTATGCTGATGAAATTGTTACCACTAAGATCAAGTTTTTCCAAACAGGATAGACCAGAAATATCACGTGGAATATCTTCTTCACAAAGATTGCAGTCCCTTAGTTTTAGCTTTGTTAATGAACTCAAACCTGACAACAAAGGCAACATCCGAGCCATGGGATTCGCCCTTCTTCCTTGGCTTACCTTGAAAAGAGAAGGAAAATTTGGTAGTAACTTATATGATGGTCCCTTGCGCCCATTGAAAGACAGAACTTTAAGATTTTTAAATTGAAAAATGAAGGGTGGTGGTTCTGTTATGGCTGTTTCACTCAAGTCGAGCTCTTCCAAAAACTTTGCTTGCTGTAAATTCTCCGGCAAATTTTCCACTCTATAACAACCGGAAAGATCTAGAGTTTTTAGACGTCCCATTTTCCCATCAATCTCCGGAAATCTTACAAGACTTGAGCAACCCGAAAGAATTAATGTTTCAAGAGATTCCATTCCAATTTTGGTTGGAAGAGTCCTAAGACTTTTGCAATCTCTTAAATTCAAAAGTTTAAGGCTCTTAAGCACCCCGATTGATGGATGAACATCCACTAATTTGGTACAACCTTCCAAAATCAAAACTTCAAGATTTGATGCGGTTGTGAAGTCTGGTGTCTTGATCAGGTTTTGAGACCCTCTGAGGTTCATTATTTTCAAGTTAAACAAGGGCTGTTGAAGACCGTAATAAATTAGAAACAAATGAGAAAACATAATAATGCTCATTTTTGTTTTACCTTAATCAAAGTTTAATAATTTTTATTAAAATAAGCTAAAACACAAGGATAAGATGAGTTAATTCTTACTTTATTTCCCTTCCATAGTTGTTGAATGTGACTATATGGTAAAAGAAGTGCGACAAGGTTGTCCGGTTGAAAGCTTGAAGGCAAGTATCTTAAAGGGTATCCTGTCCAATCTAAAAGTCGTAGTTCACTAGAAAGATATTTGAGATCATTACAATTTGAAAGGCAAAGCACTTTGAGCAATCTCAGTTTTTTCATCTTCAAGAAGGTATCCACACTCAAATTGAGCATCTTGATCGATTCCCTAATATCCATGAGGAAAACAAAAATGAGCTTCAAAATATATATAAAAACATTCAATATCTAAAAGAAATGTTGCATCGATATTGTTTTTTAAGTACTCGTATCCAATACTTATATCTAATGCACATTCGTATATGGGTATTAAGATATGATCCTTTAAGAACCTTTTAAATACATTAAAAAATAATTTTTAATTCTTTTTAATATACCCATATTAAAGAGATACTTATATCTAACAATCACATCTGATGTTAAATTACCTAATCCTAAAAAATTGAATTAATATGTTGATTTATATTTGGTCCGCAAACAATGCATAACTTACAAGTTAATGAACCAAACAATGACGCATAATTAAAAATGAAACCATTTTCATTAAAAAAATTGATGACATGTTATAATCTAATTCGTTGATATACGCTTTTAGTACATTAAATATATACCATTAATTTTCACAACAAAATATACCATTAATATTTAAAAAATACTACATTTCTCTTTTGATTCTTTTGAAAAAGTAAATATGTTGCTAGATAAATTTCATAATTAAACATTGAAATATTGAATAATGTCAAAAGTTTTGCTATAGTTTTTTTTTATCATATTTAAAAACAATAATTATTTACAGTACACATAGATGTAAGTTTATGTGTGTCTTCTTACCTTTTATTATCGATGATTATGCCTTCAATCATTTTTGTAGCCTAAAAAAAATCAAGAACAGACAATAAGAAAATAAAATAAATGGTAAATAATGTAGGATAAAAAAGAAATAGTATATAACTTTTGTTGAATGACTTACAGTGTTTTTTGTTAGGACATGATGGACATCCCTTTCCTCCCACAATCTGCAACGTTTTCCAGGTTCATCAACACATTTTTGTTTAACAATTGTTCTTCCCATTTCTTGCAACAAGTCATGCATCTTCAAATATTTGTTGTGTTCATAGACTTTTAGGAGAGATTTTTTAACGAGAACATCAATTCCGATATCAGGAAAAAACTCACAACCATCTAATACTTTGATCACAAAATCTTTCTCCTCCTCATTGAAGAAGCATGCTATATCTAAAAATATATTCTTCTCCCTTTCTTCCAGTCAATCAAAACTGATTCGAAGTTTATCGAGAATTTCTTTATTAGAATCTCTTTTAAATCTTTCAATCGCACTTCTCCATTGAGTTGCATCTCTACCGCACAAAAAGGAACCAAAAACTTCAAGAGCTAAAGGGAGTCCACCAGCATAATTTACAACATGTTTAGAAAGCTCAATGAAATCATCTTTCTGCACTGTATCACTATGAAAAGCTTTCAGACTGAAAAGTTGAAGCGCATCTTTGGGATTCAATGTTGTGGGCTCATACATATCATCAACTGGCCAAGACCGAAGCAAATGTTCTTCTCTTGTTGTTACAACGATTCTACTTCCTAATCCGAACCAATCGTGCCTTCCAACCAAGCATTTTAAGTGTTGTATGTTATCAACATTATCAAGAACAACAAGAACCTTTTTGTGAGACAACCTATGGCTAATTATGTCACTTCCTTCATGAACATCGAAAAAGTTGAAGCATTCTCCATAAAAGATCTGTGAAAGAAGTTGTTTCTGTAAAGAAACTAGTCCGCATTTGTCTGAAACTTCTCGAATATCAGCAATAAAGCTTTTACCTTCAAAATGAGATGACATTTGAGTGTAAGCAACTCTTGCGAGTGTCGTTTTACCGATACCACCCATTCCGCAAATTCCTATAACGCGGACATCATCTTCCCCAATGTTTATTTTCAAATATAAATCCTCCAAGCGTTCACTAATTCCAACCAAGTCGCTATGAGTAGCTGGATATGTCTGACATAGTTTTGCTGATATCTTCTTGACAATGTCTTTAATAAATTCTGATTCATGCCTAAAAAAAACAGAGGAAAATTTAATGTTTTAAATAAAAATTTGTTGATATGTTTCAAATAAACTTTCTTTTTCAATGAATCATGAAACATAATATAGTTTGGAAGCAAACAAGAACCAAGAATAAGAAAGCAAGATCTGTTGCGGAGCCAGAACACAGAGTTTGCTCTTTTACTGAAATATGGCACTTTTCAATTAAACACATAGGATTAGAAAGAAAAAAACAAAGTTATACATATATATCCCAAAAATAGAAAATAGAGAAGAAAAGAAAGAGTTACCTGTTATTTAAATGCCATCCCTTGATTCCAGCCACTTGAATTAAAGCATTTCGCCACCTTTGGATCTTCTCCCTATCTTCTTTGTATCTCTCTTCATGTCTAGCAAAGGCTTCTTCCACTTTCTCTATTTGTTTTCTTAAATCAGATGGATCAACATCGTAAAAAATTGGAAACACTTTATGGCCGTCGTTGTTATGTTGTTTAACAATCTCAGCAAGCTCCTCCAAGCACCAACTTGAAAAGGCATAAGTTTGTGAAAAAACGATTACCGAACACCATGATTGCTGAATTGCTGTAAAGAGTTCTGGCGCGATCTCTTCGCCGGCCTCCAGCTTTGGATCATCCCTAAAAGTGACGATCCCACTCCTACTTAAAGCATCATAGAGATGATCAGTAAAGTTGTTGCGGGTATCTCCACCTCTAAAACTCAAGAAAACATCATATTTCTTTCTAGAATTGGACGAAGAAGTTGAAGGTAATGACGACATGACTATATGCGAGAAAAAAAAATGTGGATGTAGTGTTGAAAATCAGAAAACTGATAGCTCAATACGTCTGAAAGAAACTAGAAACAGATCAAATTTCCAGGGAAGAATAAAGGTGGTTTCTAAGCAATTTCTCTATAACCTTTTCACTTTCCAAATGAATGCGAGTAGTTGTGGAAATTGGGGGGTCATAAATGAGTGATGCATGTGAATCCAAGAAGTTGGGTGTTGATAAAATGGAGCCGACAATAATTGCAAGTCTTCTTAAGTTTGTGTTTATCTACTTGCTTTCTCTTAACTCTTAAATTTGAATTTTTGGTCAAATCACTTTAAAATAGATGAGAAAATTAATGTTTATTCACTTTGCGGATTACCATGCACATGACATGTTAGTATTTAATTAATTTTTTAAATTTTAAAAATATTTTTTATAATTTTTAATTTTTAAATATATTTATTTATTTTTTAAAATTTTTAAAAATTAGTTAATTGATATGTCATCTATGTGGCAATATACATGTATGCTATATCAGTAAAGTTAAAAAATTTAACTTTTTCATAAAATTTTAGGATGATTTGATAGAAAACACAAGTTGAAAAACTAAAAAGATAAAAAATTAAATAAATGACTAAAATAAATTTTTTAGTTAAAAGAGCATACTCTTTATATTCATTTTTGAATAAGTGTTAAAAATAAACGTCTAAGCATAAATACTTTACAAAGGGAAGAGTTGGAATAATATTATTTGTACTTCAAGCCATGAAATTTAAATGGTACTTTTATTAGAAGAAATTAAACCTATTTGAGTATTGTAAAGGACTTATATTTAAAATTCCAAATATATAAAAAAACAATTTTAATTGATTAAATTGAACACATAAGTTGGTCTAAAAAAATGAAATAGTTTTGAACTCAGTCTAAATTACGATCTTATCTTTGTTAAAGGATTTTTCACTTTATTATTACCTGCGTTGTCACGAAACTATCCATTTTTATTCAAATCTCTATCTCAAATTAATTATATATAATGAAAATAATTTTTTAATAAATAAATAAAAACCAATTAAAATGTACACATTTCAATTATGTAAAAAGGAATGAATGGAACGACTAAAATTTTAAATAGTAAAAAGAAAATGTAAATTAAGTGACAAATTTTAAATGGTATAAAAAATTATATTATCAACATTTGAGATATGTACATATTGAATACGATTGTATGGCTAAAAAATTTAAAATTTTTTAATATATATTAGAAAGATCATATCTTATACGTAAATAAATTTAAAACGATTATTTTAAATGAAATAGAGATAGTACATGGCGGTGGGGTATTCAAGTCTTCGCCTATGCTTCAGCAAAACTTTAGAATTGGGTCCAAAGTAAATTTTTGGATTTGCTTCATAAGATTATTTATCTTAATAAACATATATAGAAAAAGTTAACTATGCCTTATCTTCACTTCTCTCTCAAATTTTTTGTTCTTTATTTGTTTATTTTACATACCTTTTACAAGATATTATATCACTTTGATAATAATACATACTAAATCTTTAATTTTAATTGAAATAGTTAACTATCTTGTTTGAATTAACTAATGACAACATATAAATAAAGAGATTATTTTAAGTTAAAGGACTAAATCTCAAATTTGAGAATAGCAGAGGGACTCAAAATCAAAATTTGACCATTTTCCAAAATTTCTAATTTCATGGATAGTGAAGTTTCTAAGAGGTTCACAGGGTCGAGTTATTTATATTTTTTGAATAGTCCATTATAGTTTAATTCGGCTCGATTTGGTTCACGGTTTTTTATATTAATTTTTTGTTTTAATTTTTAAGGTTTATTTTGATAAAATGAGTTTTGTTTTATTGCTTTTAAATATTATTTGATAAATTTCAAATTCATTTTCATAAATATTTCTAAAATACAATAATTTTTCAAAAACTTTTAAATTACTTTCACTATTTTAAATATAAAATATGTATTTTTATATCATAAAAATTAAAATTAATTATATATTAAATAAAAATAAAATTCAATTCGATTCGATTTCAGATAATAACCGAATTTTAAGTGAAAAAAAAAACAAACAAACAAATAAAAATTACATCAAATTAAATTGATCAAAAGCACTCTTAGCTTTATCTTGATTTAGAATATTTAAAACATCACGAAGGACTCTAATATAAAACTGTAAACTTATCCTCTCATCCAAGCTCAATTAATCGCGATTTTTAAATTTATATTTTATTAATCGTTCAAATAAGATCCATTTTGGGTTTGATGGACCCACCATCAAAACACTCCCACTTTTGTCGGTAAAAGATAAAAAGGAGAATTGATTATCTGTGGTGTTGTTGACTAAGATAATTCGCTAAGCTCAAGTAAGGGAAACGCCTTCAATCTCTTTCCCATTTAATAAAATTATACCAAAGACTTTTTCTTCTTACAATAATTCTACAACCCAAGCAAAACTCACTTGCTATATTTTTCTCTCTTTTGCTTCAATACTCTTCCATGGCTTCTTCTTCTTCTTCTTCCTCTACTCTAATGAAGTATCATGTTTTCTTGAGCTTCAGAGGTGAAGACACGCGCCTTAATTTCACCACTCACTTCAAGCTTTGAAAGACGAGGGACTTGATGTTTCCTTCGATGAAGAAAAAATGGAAAGGGGGGACCACCTTTCACAAGCACTTTCTCGAGCAATTGCAGTCTCAAATATCTCAATCATCGTTTTATCTGCAGACTATGTGATACGGGGTTGCGCGCGGACCAAGATCGAGTTGGCAAGTCACGGGAAACTCCTACGAAAATCCTAAACAATCAGATCTGAAACGAAACAGAAAATTAAAAGATTAGAACTTTGAATTTCCAGATCTGAAATAAAATCCCCAAAACAGCAAAGAATCAAATTGAGAATAGAAATAAGTGTTAATAAGGGTTCTTGAAACCCTAAAGGAGATTGCGATTCTGCCCAATTGAACACCAAGATAGTTTTCCCCAAATTTCGACAATCTAATTTCACCCAAAAAGAGTATGGAAGAACCCTAGAAATTGGGATTTTTGGGTTGATTCCTTAAGATAGAAAAAGACTGAAAACACAATAAGAACAGAAAATAAATTAGATAAAGATTCGGCACAAGCAGAAATAAAGAAAGAATTGACAGTAAGAAATTAAAAGATAAGTCCTAAGAAGCCTTGAAATCCCGAAAGATCTCACAACTCCCTTCAAACGGCTCTAATCTCCCCTCCAAAGAATATCAATGGCAAGAAGAAGGTTGAAGATGGCTCCCACAATCAAAAGATTGTTAAAACAACTTCTAAAGAAAGCTCAAGAGAGAATTCTTGGAGAAAAACTCAAAGAGAATTCTGCACTTAAACAAATCTGATATTTTTGATATAATTGAGAAGTTGTTTACAAGGTGGCTAGCCATGCCTTTAAATAGGCCTTATAACTAGTCCTAATCTAATTAGAAAACTAAAATAAAAAAGAACTCCTAATTATTTTAATATGAAAATTCAGCCAAGGGTCTTTATTTGGGACTCTGGGATTGAATATTTACATAAAAATTAAACTAAGTAAAAATAAATAAATAAATAAATAAAAATAAAAATAAAACTTTACAACTTGGGCCACTTTGACAATTTGGCCTGATTTTCAACTAAGTATGGGTGGATTTCTTGATTGGGCTTGGAATCTTCTTATTGGGCCTTGCCTTCAAGAATTTGGGTTGGGCCTCTGTGACTCGTATCACTATGCCTCTTCGAAATCATGCTTGGTTGAACTCTCTGACATCATGGACCGCTATAGCGTCGAACAACAAATTGTTCTTCCCATCTTTTACCATGTTAATCCCTCTAATGTGGAGAATATTGATGGGAGTTTTAAGAAATCCTTTGATGAGCATGAAACAAGGAGGTCAGTTGATGAAGTGAAAAAATGGAAAACTGCTTTTGCTGAAGTTGGTAAATTAGAAGGGTGGCAATGTGGCATATAGATGGAAGCATCTCGGATAGGTAACTATATTTGTCTCATCTCCTTATATTTGACTTATCTTCGTTTTGGATTTCATATATATGCTTCTTCTATTATTTGCTAGACCTGAAACCCAGTACGTCAAGGATATTGTTGCGTATGTTATGCAAAAGTTGATGAAGCATCAAGTTTTCTTAAGCTTAGGTGAAGACACACGCCTCAACTTCTCCAATCACTTAGTCAAAGCTTTGGAAAAAGTAGGAATTAATGTCTTCCCCGATAACGAAACACTGAAAAAAGGAGAGAAACTTCCACCAACATATTCTCAAGCAATTTCGGCCTCAAATCTCTCAATCCTCGTTTTATCTAAAGCCTATGCTTCTTCAAAATCATGCTTAGGCGAACTTTCTGACATCATGGATCACAAGCACAATCCCACTGACAAACATATTGTTCTTTCCGTCTTTTACCATGTTGATCCTTCCGATGTGCGAAATAGTGGTGGGCATTTTAAGACATCCTTCGAAGAGCATGAATCAGAGCAACCAGCTGATAGAGTACAACAATGGAAAACTGCTTTTGCAGAGGTCGGTAAATTAAAAGGGTGGCATATAGAAGGAGGCAAATTTGACAGGTAACTATATTTTTCTCATCTTGTTATTTTCAACTTATCTTTGTTTTAGATTTCATATTTACTTATTTACATTTTTTATTGTTTTCTGGACCTGAAACCGAGTACATTAAAGATGTTGAATATGTTATAAAAAAGTTGACGAACATTGGGTTTGAAAGTGCTTCTGAAGAATTGGTTGGAATAGAATGCGATGTTGAAGCTGATTAAGCAAAAAGACTATCGTGTAATAGGACTTTGGGGAATGGGTGGTCAAGGCAAATCAACCCTTGCTGAGGCTGTATATAAAAAACTCTCTTCAGAGTTTGAAAGTCATTGCTTTCTTCAAAATGTTAGAGAGGAAATAAAAAAACAAGGGAAGGAATCTTTACGAAATAAATTTCTTTTGGAATTATTGAAATCAAATGTTGATATAGGCACCCCCTCCATTGGATCCACTTTAAGTCAAGAGAGACTCAACAAGATGAAAGTACTTGTTGTCCTTGATGATGTTGATGACTCAGACCAAATAGATTATATGGGTGTTAAACATTTTGGTTATGGAAGTAAAACCATTATAACATCAAGAGATAGACAAGTGCTTGAGAGTGGAGGAGCTGACACAATACATGAGGTGAAAGGGTTAAATGAGAATGGTTCTCTTCAACTTTTTTCTACCTTTGCGTTTAAGCAGTTGAATCCCGCAGTTGGCTTTCAAGATCTATCCCGTAGGTTTGTAAAGTACACTCAAGGCAATCCACTTGCTCCTAAAGTTTTGGGTTCTGATTTAAATAAAAGAAGTATAAATTATTGGGAAAGTAAGGTGGAGAAGCTAAAGGGCTGTCCCCCAGAAAAAAAAAATTCAGAGGCTTTGAAAAGTAGTTATGACGGGCTAGATTTAGTAGAGCAGAATATATTTCTTGACATTGCATGCTTCTTTAAAGGGGAATCAATAAAAAGAACAAAACTTATTCTAAGTGGTTGTTATAAGGGTGCAGAGTGTGGAATAAACAAATTGGCTGACAAATGCCTCATCAATGTCTCATCTTCTACTAATTTCTCTCTTGGTCATTTTGGTTATTCTGCAATGCGCAGTTTCAGACGTCCAGATACAATTTATATGCATGATACGCTTGAAGAGATGGGAAAGGACATTGTTTGTCAAGAATCTAAAACCCTTGGTAAGTGCAGTCGACTATGGACTCTTAAACACGTGGAAGAAGTGCTCAAATATAAGAAAGTAAGCACTAATTTTTATGAGTTATTTAATGGAATGTCCATAAATTTCTCCATGCTAATATTTGATAAATTGGTTTTTGTTATCAGGGAACTGATCGAATTCAAGGAATAAAGGTAGACATGTCATGTATGGGTAACCTATTATTCCAACCTTCTGTTTTTGAAAGCATGATTAATCTTAGATGTATTTTCTTCTATTTTCCTTCGAGTTGGTTGAGGAAAGAGCATGAGGATTATAAGAAGCTACATACAGACCAAGATGATATTATATCTCTTCCGGATGAGCTAAGGTATCTTCGATGGGATTATTACCCCTTCAAATCTTTATCGTCAAGTTTTAATCCAAAGAACCTTGTTGCATTGGAATTACCATATGGAAACATGGAACAACTTTGGAACGAAGTTCATCAGGTATATATACTTTTATACTTTCTTCATCGAAGAATTTTTCTAAGAAAAAGAATTTGTAATTGATATAGCATTTAAATAACATATTTTTATTAAATTTTTTAAAAAATAAATATAAAAGATTTTATTCTATTTTTTAAAAGAAACAATTTGATGTATTGATGGTGGGTGAATTAATACACCCAATACATCAAATATAAATTTTATTTTGATTCTAAGTAAATGATGCTCCAACTACTTTATATATGTTCTCATCATGTGCAGGATCTTGTTCATTTACGGAAAATTAACCTTTTCAGTTGCAAAAATTTAAAGAAGATCCCTAATTTATTAGGAGCCCTCAACCTGGAAAGACTTGACTGTGAAAATTGCGGAAGTTTGGTTAAACTTCCTTCCCTCGCCCGTTTGACATCACTTAAAACCCTTCGCCTTGAGGGATGTCGTAGTCTCAAGAAGTTTCCGGAGATCCCAAATTACTTTTATGAGTTAGATTTATCAGAAACCGGAATAAAAGAAGTACCTGATTTCATTGAGCATCTCGACAGACTTCAATGGTTGACCTTGACAGACTCAATGGTAAAAGATGTATCAAGCAATATTTCAAAGTTGAAATCCCTTTTTTCTCTAGATCTTAGTGGTTGTCCAATCGTTAAATTTCCAACTGTTGATGTGCGCTCACCAAGCTTGAGGTTTAAAAGCCTTAAGTATATGCATATGGATCGTTGCAAGAGCCTCAAATTACTCTCAGAGCTTCCACCATATCTGCTCAAGTTGAATGTACTTGACTGCACATCATTGGAAAAGGTTTCCTTTGCAGATCAAAATTTAATCAGTTTGATTATTTAGATGCTGATGATGCTTGTTTTTATGAGTTTACCATGCTATTCCGTAATTGCTTCAACTTGAATCAAGACTCAATTAATAACATTGAGGCAAATGCCATGCTCAAAATTCGATCCCTAGCTAAGAAATGGGCAGCGAGATTTGATTGCTGTGGCAAGATTCCTGATTTGTCAAGTTTGATTTGTTGTTTCCCAGGAAACAAAATTTCAGCAAATAAGTTCAAGTGTCAGAGCATGAATTCTTCCTTAAGTTTGAAGATAGCCCCAAATGGGGGTGGTGGGAGCAGATTTTTGGTTTTTGTCATCTGCCTTGTGGCTGATCTCACTCACTGCCGTTACATTAGTGATGTTGAATGTATTTGTAAGTACCAACTTACAGCCGCCGATGGTGGCAATGATGGTGGTGGTGGTGGTTATGAAAAGCTAAGAAGTAAAATATCTTTGTTATTGTTTCCTGAGCCAGAGAAGTACAAGGATTATCACGTGTTTATTCTATCTACCGCCGACATGGTTAAAGAAGACCAGAATTATGAGGAGGCATCATTCAAATTCTACATCAGACTTTTGGATTTAAGAAGAGGAGGAAAAGAGTATATCAAGGTGGAGAGATGTGGTGTTCATGTATTTTACGTGGATGCAGAGAGTGCTACAGATGACACAGATGGTACAGATGATACAGATGGTACAGATGATACAGGTGCTATTGAAAGAGACATGCTGGGAACAAAAGAAGCTTTAGCCATGATGGTGAAGAAGGGGATGGATGACTTAAAAGATTGAAATAGTTTGTATTTCTTTCCATCTTGGGCTCTGCTTTTGAGGACTTTCAATTATGTCATCCAAATGCATAGGTAGGGGTTTCATTTTCATATTATCATAAAATTTTCAGCTTTTTCATTTCTTTTTCATATTGTCACACTTCTGTTTTCCACAATTGTTAATAGTAAATTTTCAACTTATAAATTAGTGACACAAAATGAAGTGCTTTAATTAATTAAAACAAACCAGGATGAATCTAAACTTGCTCTGCTTTATAAATTACTTGTCTTCTAGAAGGTGCTTTACCATACTGAAACCTTGTAGTTCCACATTGTAAATGTTAAAAGCATAATTTATGAAACATAAAATTGGAAATTTGTTCAACAGTTGTGATTGTTGCTTACCATTATTTTTCTCATCTTCATTCCCCTGTCGTGTATGTGTTCTGTTGTAGATATAGCATATATTGTCCAAGAAGGAAATTCTCCATATATATTAATTAATGTGGAGGAAAATTGAACAGTAACTGGAGATTTCGATACAGTAGCAAAATGATTCTGCTTTGGAGTTGATAAAATATCCATAGGGGATTTTGGTGGGTACCAAAATTCAGATTTTAAAATTCATACTTAATTCTTACTGTTAAGTTTAGTTCCCATGCAAAGGTGGCCATGCACGACATGCAAAGGTGGTCAAGCTTCTGGAATCGCAGCAAGAGTGGAGCCATGGTGTGCAGCAACTGAAGTTTGAAGCTGCCAATCTATTTGCTGTTTTAGTTTCATTTCGTTTTCTTTTTGTAATCTAGTTCATGTTGAACTAAGTAGGTAAATGTTTTGATATTGATTGACTGAAAAGTCAGCAATGCAAGTTGTACAAGCTAATCTTGTAAGTTTCAATGCAAATTAGTGGAGTTAGGTAGTTGATTAGGTGATTACTTGTTTGATTTACTAGTTGACTGATATATGTAATGGCTTAATGCCTTGTTGATGAGTTAATGAAAGGTATCAGCTCATTTTTCATTCAATCTTTTCTCTCTTTTTTCTGTTTTTCACTTGCTAGCTTCATCTTTCTGTTGTTGCTTCCGAGTTTGCTTCTTCACCAAGCCTCGAGGCTTACTACTCAAGCAAGGCTAGAAACAGCTTGCTGCTGCCTCTTGCACCAACAATTGGTATCGAGAGCTCTTGTCTTAGTGGACCTGTTGCTTCAAAACAAAGAACTTGATGGCTTCTTCAGGATTTTCACCAGCAGCCCCACCAGTCTTCAATGGAGAAGGCTTTCACATATGGCTGGTCAAGATGAAGACTTACCTACAGGCCTTCGATCTGTGGGAAGTTGTCAACACAGATACTGAGCCAGCACCACTGAGGGCTAATCCCACAGTAGCTCAGATTAGGCAACATGCTGATGAGAGGACCAAAAGGCACAAAGCCATGTCCTGCATCCAGAACTGTGTGTCAGATGTCATCTTCACCAGAATCATGGCCTGTGAGACTCCAAAACAGGCCTGGGATAAGCTCAAGGAGGAGTTTCAAGGCACTGAGAGAACAAGGCAACAGCAACTGCTAAACTTGAGAAGGGACTTCGAGAATTTGAAGATGAAGGAAGAAGAAACAGTGAAGCAGTACTCAGATAGAATTATGGCAGTGGTTAACAGCATAAGGCTCCTAGGTGAGCACTTTGATGAGGCAAGAATTGTGGAGAAAGTCCTCTCCACTTTGCCTGAGAGATATGAGGCCAAGATATCCTCTCTAGAGGACTCAAGAGACCTTGCTAGCATCTCTTTGACTGAGCTAATCAACACCTTTTATGCTCAGGAACAAAGAAGAGCTAGCAGAGCTGAAGATCACCAAGAAGGTGCATTTCAAGCCAAGGCCAGAGAAACCTCGAGCACTAATGCTCAAAGAGGCAAAAGGCCCTGGAAAAACAGGCCTAAGCCTGATGCTGCAAGGAGCAATGACCAGCCCTGCAGATATTGCAAGAAGCCTGGCCATCCAGAAGACAGATGCTGGTTTAGGCCAGATGCAGTATGCCAACACTGCAAGAAGAAGGGCCATGTTGAAAGGGTCTGCAAAAACAGAAGTAAGCCAAGGCAGAATCAATTTCAGCAGTCAAAGGTTGAAGCTCGAGTAGCTGAGGACAGTAGTGACCAAGAAGAACAGGTCTTTGCTGTTTCCTGTGTAGCTTCTGAGAAGAAATGCTCTAAAAGCTGGTTGCTAGACAGTGGTTGCACTAACCACATGTCACCAGATGCCTCCTTGTTTAAAACCTTGGACAAAAGTTATAAAACCAAGGTCAAGGTTGGAAATGGTCAGTTTATAAGGGCTGAAGGAAGAGGAGAAGTGCTGATATGTACTCCCACAGGCAACAAGATCATTCCAAATGTGCTGTTGGTACCACAGATTGACAGAAACCTTCTCAGCATAGCTCAACTGCTCGAGAAAGGTTATTCTGTTGTGTTCAAGGATAAACAATGCCATATTACTGATCCAAGTGGATCAAGTCTTATGACAGTCACAATGACTGATAAATGCTTTGAGGTTCACTGGGCAAATGACTCAAACTCAGCATACACAGCCTCTGTTGAAGACTCCAAGCTTTGGCATCAAAGGCTTGGACATGCCAACTTCAGATCAATGGCTCGATTGGCCAAAGAGGGCTTGGCAGAGAACTTCATCAGCTCAGTGGAGCATGATGATGTGTGTGAAGTTTGCCAAATGGGGAAACAGGCAAGACTGCCATTTCCTACAAATTCAACCTGGAGAGCTACTGAAAGACTGCAGCTGGTGCACTCTGATGTATGTGGCCCGATGAGGACTGAATCACTCAGCAAAAACAGGTATTTCATCCTCTTTATTGATGACCTTACAAGGTTTTGCTAGATTTTCTTTTTAAAACACAAGTCTGAGGTAGCTCAAGTGTTTGTGAAGTTTAAAAATGCTGTAGAAACAGAAACAGGTTGCAAGCTGAAATCGATAAGGACTGATAATGGCACTGAGTACACTTCAGCTCAGTTTCAAGCCATTTGCAATGATGCTGGTATCAAACATCAGCTTACAAATGTCTACACACCTCAGCAGAATGGGGTAGCTGAAAGAAAGAATAGAAGTCTGATGGATATGGCCAGATGTCTGCTGTTTGAGAAGAAACTGCCCAAGACCATGTGGGCTGAGGCAGTAAACACTGCTGCTTACCTTCAGAACAGGCTTCCTACTAAAGCTCTTGCATCCGAGACACCTTTCGAGGCTTGGTCTGGTTTCAAACCTTCCTTGGCACATCTGAAGGTGTTTGGTTGCCTGTGTTATGCACAAATACCAGCAGCAAAGAGAGACAAGCTCTCTAAAAGGGCTCAACCAGGTGTTCTAGTAGGCTACAGCTCAGTCAAGAAGGGCTACAGGGTTCTGGATCCCTTGATAAACAAAGTCCAAGTGAGCAGAGATGTCATCTTTGATGAAAAAGCCTATTGGAATTGGGAGAAAAATGAGCCAGAAGCAGTTTCAGAAAACCTAGTGCCTAATCAAGCTGAACTTGAGCAGCTAGAACCTGAAATGGATGTTGATGATGTGCCTGTGAGAGGCACAAGGCCCCTTGATGATATTTATGAAAGGGCACAGGTTGCAATAGCAGAACCTAGCAGTTTTGAAGAGGCTGAGGCAGATGAAGGCTGGAAACTAGCTATGGTCAATGAAATCAACATGATTGAAAAGAACCAGACATGGGAACTTGTTGATAAACCTGCTGGAAAGAAGACCATTGGAGTAAAATGGGTCTATCGAGTAAAACAGAATGCAGATGGCAGTCTGAACAAGCTAAAAGCCAGGCTTGTTGTCAAAGGATTTAGCCAAAGGTATGGTCTGAACTATCTGGAGACATTTGCACCAGTAGCCAGGCTTGACACAGTTAGAATGATAGTTGCCTTGGCTGCTCAACATCAGTGGACCATTCATCAACTTGATGTTAAGTCTGCATTTCTCAATGGCTTCCTGGAAGAAGAGATCTACATCGAGCAGCCTCAAGGATTTGTTATCACTGGCAAAGAACACATGGTGTACAGACTGAAAAAGGCTTTATATGGCCTGAAACAGGCTCCTCGAGTCTGGTATGCTCGAATTGACTCTTACTTGCTCAGTTTGGAATTTGAGAGAAGTCCCAGTGAACCAACACTGTATGTGAAGAAGAACCAAGCTCAAACTCAGCTTATTCTGTCACTCTATGTTGATGATCTACTGATAACTGGAGGAGATGGAAGAATGCTGGAAGATTTCAAAAGAAAAATGAAGGAAATGTTTGAAATGTCTGATTTAGGCAGAATGAACTACTTCCTTGGAATGGAAGTGAACCAAACAGAAAAGGGAATCTTTCTTTGTCAAAGTTCTTTTACTATGAAGATCCTGGATAAGTTCTCTATGAAGAACTGCAAGCCAACAAGCACACCAATGGCTGTTGGAGTGAAGCTTTCAAGGCAAGGAAGTGGTGAACCAATTTGTGAGACCATGTACAAGAGTCTCATTGGTAGTCTGTTGTATTTGACTGCCACAAGGCCCGATATCATGTTTGCTGTTAGTATGCTATCAAGATACATGAATTGCTGCAATGATCAGCACTTTCGAGCAGCTAAAAGAGTGCTGAGATACATCAAAGGCACCATTGGTCATGGTGTATTGTTCAAAAGGGCTGAAAGCATGAAGCTAATAGGCTATGTTGATAGTGACTGGGCTGGATCAAGTGATGACATGAGAAGCACATCCGGTTATGCATTCAGTCTTGGCTCAGGCATGTTTTGCTGGAGTTCTAAGAAACAAAGTCTGGTGGCACAATCAACAGCAGAAGCTGAATATGTTGCTGCTGCATCTGCTGTGAACCAAGCCATATGGCTTAGAAAAATCTTGACTGATTTAAACCAAAACCAAAAGGAGGCAACAGAGATTTATTGTGACAACAAATCTACTGTTGCAATTGCAAAAAATCCCATTTTTCATGGCAGAACCAAGCACTTCAATATTAAGTTGCATGTTATAAGGGAGATGGAACAAGCTCATGAAATCGAGCTGATTCATTGCAACTCAGAAGTGCAAATTGCTGATATCTTCACAAAGGCACTCAATGTGTCTAAATTTGTTAAATTCAAAAGGGAATTAGGTGTTACTAGCATGGAAACTAAGGAGGAGTGTTAAGTTTAGTTCCCATGCAAAGGTGGCCATGCACGACATGCAAAGGTGGTCAAGCTTCTGGAATCGTAGCAAGAGTGGAGCCATGGTGTGCAGCAACTGAAGTTTGAAGCTGCCAATCTATTTGCTGTTTTAGTTTCATTTCGTTTTCTTTTTGTAATCTAGTTCATGTTGAACTAAGTAGGTAAATGTTTTGATATTGATTGACTGAAAAGTCAGCAATGCAAGTTGTACAAGCTAATCTTGTAAGTTTCAATGCAAATTAGTGGAGTTAGGTAGTTGATTAGGTGATTACTTGTTTGATTTACTAGTTGACTGATATATGTAATGGCTTAATGCCTTGTTGATGAGTTAATGAAAGGTATCAGCTCATTTTTCATTCAATCTTTTCTCTCTTTTTTCTGTTTTTCACTTGCTAGCTTCATCTTTCTGTTGTTGCTTCCGAGTTTGCTTCTTCACCAAGCCTCGAGGCTTACTACTCAAGCAAGGCTAGAAACAGCTTGCTGCTGCCTCTTGCACCAACACTTACTGACAGTTGACTTGTTATTGGTGGTTTTTTTTTAATTCATAGGACCAATGGTGGACTCGGTTCAGCTTCATTGTTTAGTTCCAGCGTTGGTATCATCTGGTATCTCAATACTTCCTGCATTTTCCTTCAATCATATCTTGATTCATTAGAAAGATTGGTTATTTGTGAGATTGTTTTTTCTTATATCCTTTGCTTCTGTGTTGATGTATGATTAGGGAATGACAAATCTTTGGGAATGCCACTGCTGAATTGGAGCTTTAGCCATACAAGGAGGAACACCTGAGCTGTAAGACCTTCAATTTTATTTACTGAATGCTTGCTTTATACAAGTGTTTGAACTGATATTTGGTGACAATGCAAGTTATCAATAGATTTGTCAACAGAAAGTCAAAGTAATCTTTTGAGCCCCTTTTTGGGTTCTGGCAATTCAGTCTTGGTGGAGAAGTAAGTTACCTTTGACTTTGACTTATTATCATGATTTTAGGTTCATATAATGATTTTCAGCATCGTCACCATTTTTCCCATATTTATCAATGGGATTATATAAATCCAGAATTTGCAACAGATCTCAAAACTTGTGGGATAAACACATGGAGCTGGAGGTAACCTTTGACAGTTTTCATTCTCAAGCTAGATTGGGTTAGTTTCATGGTAGAGCTATTGGAGTTGATATTTTCTTAGACAGTTTTCATTCTCAAGCTAGATTGGGTTAGTTTCATGGTAGAGCTATTGGAGTTGATATTTTCTTATCTTGGATTTTGATTATCATATCAGTTTGTGTTGGAAATTGGCCAACCATGCTGCTGTTACATTTTTTGGTTGAAGTGCATGCAGCTTGATGACATGCTGCAGCATGTATGCTTGCTGTAACAGCAAGGTTTTTTGTTTAGTTTCATTCTAATTAAACTAGTTGAAAATGAACAAGTTGATGACAACTTGATGCATTAGGTGTTGAATGATTAGTTTAGGTGGCTTGTTTGTGTGTACAAGCAATGTTTATCAAGTTACTAGGCTACTTAGTGGTAGTAGGTAGTATTTGGTGATGTATTTGACTATAAATATGTTGTTTTTCTAGTTGAATGAATGAGCTGAATGAGCTATCAGCCATAAGCTCCCTTGCTGCACATTTGTGAGCAAGTAAAAATGCTTCTTGCACCTTGCTTCATTGTTCTGTGCTCTCTGTTCTCTTCTTTTGCTGCTGCCAATGTTCCAACAGTTTGGGCCGAAATTTCTTTGTATGTTACTGCTCTCATGTTGTTTGAGCATTGTAGTGAGGAGAGATTAAGATTCATACTTGAATTCTTTTGACAGTTGACTTGTTATTGGCTGGTTTTGATTCATAGGATCAGTGGTGGACATCATTCAGCTTAATTGTTTAGGTTCCACCATTGATGCTCATGCCATAGGCAGCAAGTAGAGATTTAATCATATTGAGATATTTCCTTTGAAAGTTGGTAAATATATATATATATCTATATAATATTTCAGTTCATGCTTTCTAATTTGTATTCATGTTAGCTAAACCTACCAACTATTACCTAAATATAATCAACATATGTTTGAGATTGGTTAATCTTATAACCTATGCTTTTATATTGATCTAGGAGTAGGTATTTTCTATTTGTTATAAACTATTAAAATTATAAATATATAAACTATTAAAATGGTAAAATTATATTTTTACTATCATAAAAATACAATTTAATTTCGACTCCCCTAAAAAATTTCTTGACTTCACCGCTGCCTATATTAGGGCTTGCGGTAGGGAGTTAGAAGATCGTCTTATTCATTTCTTTCTCGATTTTGCATGGGTGCAACGACGGAGCCATGTAGAGGCCCATGGGCCATAGCCCTCCAAAATTTAATTTTTTTTTTAAATTTAGTCCTTTGTAAATATACTATGACCCTCCCAAAAATATGATTTTATCCTCGTTAAAGGATTTTTCACTTTATTGTTATCTGCTTTGTCACGAAACTATCCACTTTTCTTCACATCTCTATCTCAAATTGATTATATTTACTTCAACCTACAAATAAAATATAAATGTAGGTGAATATATATATATATATATAATGAAAATAAAATTTTAATAAATAAATAAAACCAATTAAAATGTACACGTTTCAATTTTGTAAAAAAGAAATGAATTGAACGACTAAAATTTTAAATAGTAAAAAAATGTAAATTAAGTGACAAATTTTAAATGGTATAAAAAATTATATTATCAACATTTGAGATATGTACCTATTCAATACGATTGTCTGGCTAAAAAATTTAAATTTTTTTAATATATATTAAAAAGATCATATCTTATACGTAAATAAATTTAAAATGATTATTTTAAATGAAATAGAAGTAATAGTACATGGTTGGTTAAGTGCTTTACCACAATTAATGCTTCTTCCCCGATTGGCCCATCATAAAATTGAAAATTTTTTGCATCCATTTTGGTTGCGGCCCTTCTTCCTCTGCTTCCTCGTAGATCTTACAGTTTCTGTTTGATGTGAGAAGTGCTACCTACTGATCTATGGTTGTGAGCTGAGTGTTGGTGGATGTGTTCAAAACTTGGAGAAGATAGAGTGGTATGGCACTGCAACTCTTTTATTTCTTCCAAATCTTTCTCATACATTATTCTGACACCACACTTCTTCACCTTAGCATTGGCTTTACATGGATGTAAGAAAGACAACTCAAGCTCACAGTCACCATATTTATCCTCCAATGAAAATGGAAATAATTTATCACGCGACCAATACCGAAGAAAAAGGTGATCTTTCGTTATGGGATGATTCCTACCTGTCAACAAAATATAGCCCCACCAATCAACCTGTCGACGATGTCTACCTCGAAAAGTAGATCCATTAAGACTGGCTTGTTCAGAATTTCCACAATAGATAAATGCTCCACAACGGATTTTCTCGTCATAGCATGAAGCATCATTATTGACAAAAATGCAGCAACAAGCAACTCCAATCCATTCACTATCTTTCCGAAGGTTGATAGGTAGCGGTATCTTAATTGAAGAGTCACTTTTTTTATCCTGCAGGGAATTCTCGAGCTTTGATAACAGAGCTCAAGTCATCGGGCAATGAAGCAACACCGTCCATATACGATATAATGCTGGACATGCTAGGCCTAGCCGCTGCCACCGGGTGTGAGTGTTGGTGCAAGAGGCAGCAGCAAGCTGTTTCTAGTCTTGCTTGAGTAGTAAGCCTCGAGGCTTGGTGAAGAAGCAAACTCGGAAGCAGAAAAAACAGAAAGATGAAGCTAGCAAGTGAAAACAGAAAAGAGAGAAAGAGATTGAATGAAAATGAGCTGATATTTTTCATTAACACATGAACAAGGCATTAAGCCATTACATATATCAGTCAATAAGTAAAACAAACAAGTAATCACCTACTAACATACCTAACACCACTAAAATGCCTAGTAACTTGGTAAACTTGATTGAAAAAACAAAAAGCTTCTACCTAAGCTTGTCATTCAGCACCTAATTACATCAAAATGCAGCTACCAACTAAGTTTGATCTTAACTAAATACAAAACATTCAATTAAGGAAACCAAATGAATAGCTTCAGCTTGCTGCATCAATTTGCTGTTGAAGTACGTTCCTTGCATGGCCACCTTTGCTGCTACATGGGAGCTGACTTCAACACTCCTCCTCAGCTTCTATGCAGCAGACTCCTAGCTTCCTCTTCAGGCTTAGAAATCTTGATACACCAAGAGGCTTTGTGAAGATATCGGCAATCTGATTTTCAGAACTGCAATGGATTAGCTCGATTTCTAGAGCTTGTTCCATTTCTCTTATCACATGGAGTTTGATGTTGAAATGTTTTGTCCTGCCATGAAAGACAGGATTTTTAGCAATAGCAACTGCTGACTTGTTGTCACAATGTATCACAGTTGCTTCATTCTGCTGTAGATTCAAGTCACTCAAAATTTTTCTCAGCCACATAGCTTGATTAACAGCATTGGCAGCTGCTACATACTCTGCTTCTGCTGTCGATTGAGCCACCATTGTTTGTTTTCTTGAGCTCCAACAAATCATAGCTGAGCCAAGTGTAAAAGCATAGCCAGAAGTGCTCCTCATGTCATCCTTTGAACCAGCCCAATCGCTATCAGTGTAGCCAATCAGTTTCAACTCTTCAGCCTTTCTGAACTGTATTCCATGGTTTAAGGTACCTTTAATGTACCTTAGCACCCTTTTCCCAGCCTTGTAATGTTGCTGGTTACAGCAGTGCATGAACCTTGATAGCATGCTTACAGCAAACAGAATGTCAGGTCTTGTTGCTGTCAAATACAATAAACACCCAACAAGGCTTCTGTAATCTGTTTCACAGACAGATTCATGTTCCTCCTGGCTCGATAGCTTTATGCCAATAGCCATTGGTGTGCTCACTGGTTTACAATTCTCCATTGAGAATTTAGCCAGCACTTTCAAGGCAAATGTCTTTTGTTTCAAGAAGATTCCTCCTTCTATTTGATTGACTTCCATTCCTAGGAAATATGTCATCAATCCCAGGTCTGACATCTCAAACATTTCCTTCATTCTTGCTTTGAAATCAACCATCATAAACTTGTCTCCTCCAGTCACTAGAAGATCATCAACATATAGTGACACAATAAGCTGTGTTTCAGCTCCATTCCTCTTAACATAGAGTGTTGGCTCACTAGCACTCCTTTCAAATCCCAAACTGACCAAATATGAGTCAATTCGAGCATACCAGGCTCGAGGGGCCTGTTTTAGGCCATACAAGGCCTTTCTTAGCCTATACACCAAATGTTCCTTACCAGGCACTATAAAACCTGGGGGTTGCTCGATGTATATCTCTTCTTCTAGAAATCCATTGAGGAATGCAGACTTGACATCCATTTGGTGGATTGTCCACTGGTTCTGAGCAGCAACTGCAATCAGCAATCTGATTGTATCGAGTCTGGCTACTGGAGCAAATGTTTCCATGTAGTCCAGACCATACCTTTGACTGAAGCCCTTTACAACTAGCCTGGCCTTTAGCTTGTTTAAGCTTCCATCTGCATTGTGCTTCACTCGATAGACCCATTTTACACCGATAGTCTTTCTGTTGGCAGGCTTTTCAACCAACTCCCATGTCTGATTCTTTACAATCATGTTGATTTCATCAACCATAGCTTGTTTCCAACCTTCATCTGCCTCAGCCTCTTCAAAACTGCTAGGTTCTGCTGTTGCAACCTGTGCCCTTTCATAAATATCTTCTAGGGGCCTTGTGCCTCTCACAGGCACATCATCAACATCCATTTCAGGTCCTAGCTGCTCAAGTTCAGCTTGATTAGGCACTAGGTCTTCTGAAACTGCTTCTGGCTCATTTTTCTCCCAATTCCAGCAGGCTTTCTCATCAAAGATGACATCTCTGCTCACTTGGACTTTGTTTATCAAGGGATCCAGAACCCTGTAGCCCTTTTTGACTGAGCTGTAGCCTACTAGAACACCTGGTTGAGCCCTTTTAGAGAGCTTGTCTCTCTTTGCTGCTGGTATTTGTGCATAACACAGGCAACCAAACACCTTCAGGTGTGCCAAGGAAGGCTTGAAACCAAACCAAGCCTCGAAAGGTGTCTCGGATGCAAGAGCTTTAGTAGGAAGCCTGTTCTGAAGGTAAACAGCAGTGTTTACTGCCTCAGCCCACATGGTCTTGGGCAGTTTCTTCTCAAACAGCAGACATCTGGCCATATCCATCAGACTTCTATTCTTTCTTTCAGCTACCCCATTCTGCTGAGGTGTGTAGACATTTGTAAGCTGATGTTTGATACCAGCATCATTGCAAATGGCTTGAAACTGAGCTGAAGTGTACTCAGTGCCATTGTCTGTCCTTATAGATTTCAGCTTGCAACCTGTTTCTGTTTCTACAGCATTTTTAAACTTCACAAACACTTGAGCTACCTCAGACTTGTGTTTTAAAAAGAAAATCCAGCAAAACCTTGTAAGATCATCAATGAAGAGGATGAAATACCTGTTTTTGCTGAGTGATTCAGTCCTCATCGGGCCACATACATCAGAGTGCACCAGCTGCAGTCTTTCAGTAGCTCTCCAAGCTGAATTTGTAGGAAATGGCAGTCTTGCCTGTTTCCCCATTTGGCAGACTTCACACACATCATCATGCTCCACTGAGCTGGTGAAGTTCTCTGCCATGCCCTCTTTGGCCAATCGAGCCATTGATCTGAAGTTGGCATGTCCAAGCCTTTGATGCCAGAGCTTGGAGTCTTCAACAGAGGCTGTGTATGCTGAGTTTGAGTCATTTGCCCAGTGAACCTCAAAGCATTTATCAGTCATTGTGACTGTCATAAGGCTTGATCCACTTGGATCAGTAATGTGGCATTGTTTATCCTTGAACACAACAGAATAACCTTTCTCGAGCAGTTGAGCTATGCTGAGAAGGTTTCTGTCAATCTGAGGTACCAACAGCACATTTGGAATGATCTTATTGCCTGTGGGAGTACATATCAGCACTTCTCCTCTTCCTTCAGCCCTTATAAACTGACCATTTCCAACCTTGACCTTGGTCTTATAACTTCTGTCCAAGGTTTTAAACAAGGAGGCATCTGGTGACATGTGGTTAGTGCAACCACTGTCCAGCAACCAGCCTTTGGAGCATTTCTTCTCAGAAGCTACACAAGAAACAGCAAAGACCTGTTCTTCTTGGTCACTACTGTCCTCAGCTACTCGAGCTTCAACCTTTGACTGCTGAAGTTGATTCTGCCTTGGCTTACTTTTGTTTTTGCAGACCCTTTCAACATGGCCATTCTTCTTGCAGTGTTGGCATACTGCATCTGGCCTAAACCAGCATCTGTCTTCTGGATGGCCAGGCTTCTTGCAATATCTGCAGGGCTGATCATTGCTCCTTGCAGCATCAGGCTTAGGCCTGTTCTTCCAAGGCTTTTTGCCTCGTTGAGCATTAGTGCTCGAGGTTTCTCTGGCCTTGGCTTGAAATGCACCTTCTTGGTGATCTTCAGCTCTGCTAGCTCTCCTTTGTTCCTGAGCATAGAAGGTGTTGATTAACTCAGTCAAAGAGATGCTAGCAAGGTCTCTTGAGTCCTCTAGGGAGGATATTTTGGCCTCATATCTCTCAGGCAAAGTGGAGAGGACTTTCTCCACAATTCTTGCCTCATCAAAGTGCTCACCTAGGAGCCTTATGCTGTTAACCACTGCCATAATTCTATCTGAGTACTGCTTCACTGTTTCTTCTTCCTTCATCTTCAAATTCTCGAAATCCCTTCTCAAGTTTAACAGCTGCTGTTGCCTTGTTCTCTCAGTGCCTTGAAACTCCTCCTTAAGCTTATCCCAGGCCTGTTTTGGAGTCTCACAGGCCATGATTCTGGTGAAGATGACATCTGACACACAGTTCTGGATGCAGGACATGGCTTTGTGCCTCTTGGTCCTCTCATCAGCATGTTGCCTAATCTGAGCTACTGTGGGATTAGCCCTCAGTGGTGCTGGCTCAGTATCTGTGTTGACAACTTCCCACAGATCGAAGGCCTGTAGGTAAGTCTTCATCTTGACCAGCCATATGTGAAAGCCTTCTCCATTGAAGACTGGTGGGGCTGCTGGTGAAAAACCTGAAGAAGCCATCAAGTTCCTTGTTTTGAAGCAACAGGTCCACTAAGACAAGAGCTCTCGATACCAATTGTTGGTGCAAGAGGCAGCAGCAAGCTGTTTCTAGTCTTGCTTGAGTAGTAAGCCTCGAGGCTTGGTGAAGAAGCAAACTCGGAAGCAGAAAAAACAGAAAGATGAAGCTAGCAAGTGAAAACAGAAAAGAGAGAAAGAGATTGAATGAAAATGAGCTGATATTTTTCATTAACACATGAACAAGGCATTAAGCCATTACATATATCAGTCAATAAGTAAAACAAACAAGTAATCACCTACTAACATACCTAACACCACTAAAATGCCTAGTAACTTGGTAAACTTGATTGAAAAAACAAAAAGCTTCTACCTAAGCTTGTCATTCAGCACCTAATTACATCAAAATGCAGCTACCAACTAAGTTTGATCTTAACTAAATACAAAACATTCAATTAAGGAAACCAAATGAATAGCTTCAGCTTGCTGCATCAATTTGCTGTTGAAGCACGTTCCTTGCATGGCCACCTTTGCTGCTACATGGGAGCTGACTTCAACAGTGAGCAAAGCAACCCAAGCTTCAACAACACAAGTCATTTGGTAACTAAAACCATAATTTCTCAAGTATGAGATTTTGTAAGGGAGAAAAAAGAGATTAATCCACCTTAATATGTTTTTTCAGCAGTGCTAATGCATTGATATTCTCAGCCAATTTGAAGCAGTTAATGGCACTTATAATGTAACCACGACCCGTTAAATTGCATACTTTTGATGCACTTGCAACTACTTCAAGTGAAGAACAACCATCTATCTGCACTTGTTTATTTGTTGATAGCACAGGCAACAATTTAAGCATCTTGCAATCTGACAATACAATCGATTGCAGCCCGGAATGTTGAGTAAAAGCCAAAGGAATGGTGACGAAATTGTTACCACTAAGATTAAGGCTTTTCAAAGAGGATAGACAAGAAATATCGCTATGAATATCTGCTTCACCAAGAGTGCACATGTTGCAATTTGACAATATAAGATTTGCAAGCTTCGAGAGTCGAGTAAGAGATGCAGGTATGCTGATGAAATTGTTACCACTAAGATCAAGTTTTTCCAAACAGGATAGACCAGAAATATCACGTTGAATATCTCCTTCACAAAGATTGCAGTCCCTTAGTTTTAGCTCTCTTAAAGAACTCAAACCTGACAACAAAGGCAACATCCGAGCCATGGGATTCGTCCTTCTTCCTTGGATTACCTTGAAAAGAGAAGGTAAATTTGGTAGTAACTTATACGATGGTCCCTTGCGCCCATTGAAAGACAAAACTTTAAGATTTTTAAATTGAAAAATAAAGGAGTTATGGCTGTTTCACTCAAGTCGAGCTCTTCCAAAAACTTTGCTTGCTGCAAATTCTCCGATAAATTTTCCACTCTATAACAACCCAAAAGATCAAGAGTTTTTAGACGTTCCATTTTCCCATCAATCTCCGAAAACCTTACAAGACTTGAGCAACCCAAAAGAATTAATGTTTCAAGGGATTCCATTCCAATTTTGGTCGGAAGACTCCCAAGACTTTTGCAGTCTCTTAAATTCAAACGTTTAAGGCTCTTAACCACCCCGATTGATGGATGAACATCCACTAATTTGGTACAACCTTCCAAAATAAAAACTTCAGGATTTAATGCTGTTGTAAGTCCGGTGTCTTGATTAGGTTTTAGGACCCTTTTAAGGTTCATCATTTTCAACTTATACAAGGGCTGTTTAAGACAATAATAAATTAGAGAGAAAAGAGAAAACATAATAAGGCTCAATTTTTTTTTATCTTAATCAAATTTTAATCATTTATATTAAAATAAGCTAAAACACATGTATCAGATGAGTTAACTCTTACTCTATTTTCCTTCCATAATAGTTCAATGCAGCTGTATGATAAGAGAAGTGCAACAAGGTTGTCCGGTTGGAAGTTTGAAGGTAACAATCTTAAAAGGCATCCTTTCCAATCTAAAAGCCGTAGCTTATTGGAAAGATATTTGAGATTATCACAATTTGAGAGGTAAAGAACTTTGAGTAATCTCAATTTTTTCATTTTCGAGAAGGTATCTACACTCAAATTGAGCATCTTGCTTGATTCCCTAATAAACAAGAGCAAAACAAAAATGAGCTTCATAATATACAAAGACATTCAATATCTAAAAATTATGCCTCATCGATATTTTTTTTTCAAATACCCGTGTCCAATACTTGTATCTAATGTTTATCCGAATATGGATATTAAGATATGATTTTTTTTTTGGTGAAATAAGATATGATTCTTGAATAACTCTTTAAATGCATGAAAAAAACTTCTTTCTGAAAGAAATTGAATATACCCATATTAAAGACTTATATCTATCAGTCATTCAAATTACCTAAACTTTAAAAAAAAATTGAATTTATATTTTGATTTATATTTCATCCACAAACAATGCATAATTCTTTAATTTAATAAAATATTTATTATATTTATGATAGTATTTTTTTAATATAAATACTTTTTAATGTGTTAGAAACATTTATTTTAACTTTTTTAGTGTATTCAATATAATATATTTTTAAAAATAATTTTAAATAAAATTAATCTAAAAAATAAAATATGGACGGTCCAGATTGAGCTTGAGTCAAGTTGAAAAATATGGACCAAATTTAACTTTATGAATAATACAAAACAAATATCAAAATAGAAATCATTGCTACCATTTGGTCTCCAAAAATGGTAGTGTTTCCTCCTTTTCTACCACATCCATTTTTGCAATTGTACCGGGATACTTCCATGGCCATGGAATAGTCTTTGTAATCTCGCCTAACAAAGGAATTCCTGGAGCTTATCCCGTCCAGCATCTTGGTCTTTTCAATGAAACAAATAACGGTGAAAGCTTAAGGATAACAATTCTACAAACGGTTCAAAGAAAATTGACGAGACAAAGCATGAAAATGATTATGATACCAAACTTAGTGAGCTAAAAGGTGCATTATCTTCTGAAGGGGGCAATACAGATAAGCTTGCACTTTGGTTTCAAGAAGGCAGAGCTACTTGTTGGAACAATGGCAGCAGCAAATATCAAACAAAGTTGCAAAACAGAATTTGCAAAACTGCAGCAAGAAGAATCGAAGCAAAAAGAAACAAAGCAAAGCAAAGCACTGAACAAAATTGAATACTCAGCAAAATTGTAACTGAACGTTCCACTTTTTTCATTCAAAATTTGAAATATAAAAGTGTTACAATTTGGTTTAATTTGACAGTTACCTAATAATTTAACTGCCTCCACTAATGCTTAACTAATACAAGCTTACGTCACATACAAAATAAACTGACATATCAGGTTTTACATCATCAATCCAATCACTAGCTTAATCCTACTTACTACGTAAGCTAGTTACAAGAGAACTAAAGTAAATAACATTAAAACAAAACAACAAAAAACTGGTTGCTTCATTCGGTCCAAAAACCAATCTTGCGCACCAAGCAAAATAAGCTGAGCTCGATAGCTGCTGCTGGTCTCGACAATAGCTTGCTGCTGGCTTCATGTTGCACTGCAGTCCAGCTCTCAACACTCCTCCTTGGACTGTATGCAACACATTCCAATTGCACCTCTCAATGATTCAAATCGAGTAGCCCCTAAGGGCTTGGTCAGTATATCAGTCAATTGTGTCCCTGAACTGCAATGCACAAGGCTGACTTCCTTTGCTTGTTCAGCCTCTCGAACAAAATGCAGTTTAATTTTAAAATGCTTGGTTTTACCATGAAACACAGGGTTCTTGGCTATGGCAACCTCTGATTGGTTGTCCACCCAAATTTTAGTTGCATCAGCTTGTGTTTCATTGAGATCCTGAAGCAGCTTCCTAAGCCAGATGGCCTGATTGACTGCTGCTGATGCAGCAATGTATTCTGCTTCAGCTGTGGACTGAGCAACTTTTTGTTGCTTCTTTGAACTCCAGCAAAACATGCCCGATCCAAGTGTGAAGAAGTATCCAGAGGTACTCTTCATGTCATCGAGGGATCCTGCCCAGTCACTATCAGAGTAGCCTTTTAGTTTCGGTTTCTTCCCACTTTCAAACATTACACCAAAGTTAGCTGTGCCTTTGATGTATCTTAGAACCCTTTTTGCAGCCTTCAAATGTGTCTCATTACAGCAATGCATGAACCTTGATAGCAAACTGATACCAAACATGATGTCTGGCCTGGTTGCTATTAGGTACAACAGACAACCTACTAGGCTTCGATAGTGTTTCTCATCAACCTTTTGCTGATCACCACTGCTGGTCAACTTTTCTCCATGAGCCACAGGTGTATTGACTGCTTTACAGTTGTGCATGCAAAATTTGCCTAGAATCTTCAAAGCAAATTTGTGTTGGCTGATGAAGATACCTCGATCAGACTGGTGAACTTCCATGCCAAGGAAGTAAGTCATGATCCCCAAATCTGTCATCTCAAACACTTGCTGCATTTGAACCTTGAACTCATCAATGAGCTCAACTTTGCTCCCTATCACTAACAGGTCATCCACATACAACGAGACAATCAGCAAGGTTTCAAATTCTGACCTCTTAACATATAGAGTAGGTTCACTAAGGCTCTTTACAAATCCAAGCTTGGTCAGGTAAGCATCAACTCTGTCATACCAGGCCCTTGGTGCCTGTTTCAGGCCATAGAAGGCCTTTCTCAACTTGTACACTTTGTTTTCATGTCCAGCAACTTCAAAACCTTCAGGTTGCTCGATGAAGATCTCCTCATTGAGAAAACCATTCAGAAATGCTGATTTGACATCCAATTGGTGAACTCTCCACTGCTTCTGAGCTGCTAAAGCAAACAACAGCTTGATTGTGTCCAGTCTTGCCACTGGAGCAAAAGTCTCCAAGAAGTCCACACCATACTGCTGACTGTAACCCTTCACCACAAGCCTAGCCTTGTGCTTGTTCAGTGAGCCATTAGCATTGTACTTGGCCCTGTACACCCATTTAACCCCAATAACCTTCTTATGTTCTGGTCTGCTCACCAATTCCCATGTTTCATTTTTATTGATCATTTCCAGCTCAGCTTCCATAGCTTTCATCCAGTTTCTGTCCTTGGCAGCTTCTTCAAAGTCTGAAGGCTCAATCACAGTAACATTACACCTCTGATAGACATCAGCCAAAGTTCTGGTGCCTCTCACTGGTGTATCACCAACAGCATCTTCACTTGGTCCCTCTTCTGCTGATTCAACAACCAAGTCTAACTGGTCCAATTTAAACAAGTTAGCCTCAACACCATTCCAATTCCACACCTTTTCCTCATCAAACTTTACATCCCTGCTGACTAAAACCTTCTTTGCTGTAGGATCATACACTCTATAACCTTTCTTGTTGCTGCTGTAGACAACAAAGATTCCTGGAGTAGCCCTGCTCTCGAGCTTGGTCCTCTTCTCCACTAGAATAAGAGCATAACACACACATCCAAACACTTTCAAGTGTGTTACCACAGGTTTGACTCCATGCCAAGCTTCAAAAGGAGTCTTATCCTTGACTGCTCGAGTTGGCAGTCTGTTGAGCAGATACACTGAGGTGTTGACTGCCTCAGCCTAAAACTGGCTTGGAAGCTTGCCTTGAAACAAGAGGCACCTGGCCATGTTCAGCACAGTCCTATTCTTTCTCTCACAGACTCCATTCTGTTGAGGAGTATAGACTGTTGTGAGCTGATGGTGAATCCCAGCACTGTCACAAAGCTTCTGAAATCTCTCAGACACATATTCAGAACCATTATCAGTCCTCAAGGCTCTAATTTTGCAGCATGACTGATTTTCAGCATATTCCTTAAATTTGCAGAAGGCTTCAAACACTTCTGACTTCTGCTTCAAGAAGTAGACCCAGCACAACCTAGTTAAATAATCTATAAACAGGACAAAGTACCTGTTCTCATTGATTGAATGCATTCTCATAGGACCACAGACATCAGAGTGCACCAATTCGAGCTTGTTTTGAGCTCTCCAAGCACTGTCAGCAGAAAAAGGCAGTCTAGCCTGCTTACCAAGCTGACAAACCTCACAAACATTCCCACTAACCTCAATTTTTGAAATGTCATCAACTAAATTTTACCTATGTAGCAGATCAAGAGATCTAAAATTGGCATGGCCTAGTCTCTTATGCCACAAGTCAGTGCTATCAGCAAGGCTGGTGTATGCCTTTCTTTCTATTTGGCTAACATCCAACATGAAGCATCTATCAGTCATAGAGACTGAGATTAACTCCAGACCATTCATGTCTTGAACAGTACAGCAACCATCCTTAAAAACCAATGTATAGCCCTTTTCAACTAATTGGCCTACACTAAGCAAATTCTGGTCTAAGTCAGGTACAAAAAGCACATCTGAGATCAGCTTGTTACCTGAACCAGTGCTAACCAGCACACTGCCCTTGCCCTTAGCCTCAATCAGCTTGCCATCTCCAATTCTGATCCTCGAGTGGAAGCTTCTGTCTAGGCCCTTGAATAGCTTCTCATCTGCTGCCATATGATGTGAGCAGCCACTGTCTAGTAGCCAATCATTGCTGGCCTTGGTTGTGCCAACAAAATAGGTTGCTGTGAACATATGCTCCTCCTGAGCTTGCATGTCCTCAGCTGGTCTAGCTTGTTGCAGAGCAGCCTCCCTTGGTTTCCCTTTGCACACCTTCTCCACATGGCCAAACTGCTTGCACTTTCTGCACTGAATATCTGGCCTAAACCAACAATACTTTTCTGAATGTGTTGTCTTTTTGCAGTGAACACATGGTGGGAACACCCTTTTTGCTTCATCTCTTCCTGACTTGACCCTTCTATTGTGCCAAGGCTTCTTGCCTTTTGCACTCACACTCGAGCCTTCACTGGCTTTAGCCTGAAAGGCAGCTTCAGCATTCTCCTCCTGCCTATTTGCCCTCCTTTTCTCAAGTGCATATAGGGAGTTTATCAGCTCAGACAATGAAATGGCTGATAAGTCCCTCGAGTCCTCAAGTGAAGAGATTTTTGACTCGAATTTCTCAGGGAGAGTTGTAATGACCTTTTCAACAACTCTGCTCTCTGTGAAGTCCACTCCCAAGAGCCTTATGCTGTTGACAATGGCCATTATCCTGTCTGAGTACTACTTGATGGTCTCAGACTCCTTCATCCTCAAATTCTCAAAGTCTCTCCTAAGGTTAATCACTTGCTGTTGCCTTGTCTTGTCAGTCCCCATGAACTCCTCCTTCAGCTTCTCCCAAGCCTGCTTTGGTGAGTCACAGGCCATGATGCGAGTGAATATCACATTAGAGACTCCATTTTGCAAGCAGGCCATAGCCTTATGCTTCTTGGCTCGCTCCTCAGTATGCTGTCTCATCTGTGCAATGGTGGGATTGACTCTCAATGGAGGCGGTTCAGCATCATTCTCGATCACACTCCAGAGATCATGTGCCTGGAGATAAGTCTTCATTTTGACTATCCAAATGTGATAGTTTTCTCCACTGAACACTGGTGGAGGTGGTGGAGTGAAACTCATTCTGCTAAACTGATTTTAAGTGCTTCGATCCTTTCTAATTTTAAGCTTTGCTGTTGGTTTTGATTTGAACTCAACAAAGTACAAACAAAGGACCCTCAAAGATTCGGGCTCATGATACCATTTGTTGGAACAATGGCAGCAGCAAATATCAAACAAAGTTGCAAAACAGAATTTGCAAAACTGCAGCAAGAAGAATCGAAGCAAAAAGAAACAAAGCAAAGAAAAGCAGTGAACAAAATTGAATACTCAGCAAAATTGTAACTGAACGTTCCATTTTTTTCATTCAAAATTTGAAATATAAAAGTGTTACAATTTGGTTTAATTTGACGGTTACCTAATAATCTAACTGCCTCCACTAATGCTTAACTAATACAAGCTTAAGTCACATACAAAATAAATTGACATATTAGCTTTTACATCATCAATCCAATCACTAGCTTAATCCTACTTACTTTGTAAGCTAGTTACAAGAGAACTAAACTAAATAACATTAAAACAAAACAACAAAAAACTGGTTGCTTCATTCGGTCCAAAAACCAATCTTGCGCACCAAGCAAAATAAGCTGAGATCGATAGCTGCTGCTGGTCTCGACAATAGCTTGCTGCTGGCTTCATGTTGCACTGCAGTCCAACTCTCAACACTGCTGAAGGTGATGGACCTGTAAATGGGTTACCAAAGGTTGACCGTGGGGAATCAGATTAGAGTCGCACGAGAGCTAAAAGGAGAAAGTCTGGTTCTGTTAAGAGGTTTAAATAGGATCCAGCCTCTTCTGACCTAATTTGACTCAAAATGCTACAAATGTCCATGTTGGCTATGCAATTACAGATGCAGAGATGGAAATCATAAATCTTGGTTTAGCAGCAGATAGTTCGAGCCATAGGTCCCCGATTGATAATTCTTTAAGTGTACCTGTCATAACCAAGATCCTCAAGCCTGTAGATTTTCGGCTGCCGTATCAACCAACACTCAAGATGTGTCAGTAACCTTCTTGGCAATCAGGTTTGTTACAATAATCACCTTTGAACCGAATGAATCTTGCAGCTATATTTTGAGCATTGCTATGATTTTTCATTCTCTTTTTCTATAAGAAGTAAATGGAATGCAAATAACTTGCAAAAATGTACGGTTTCTTGCCTTTGTAACTTAATTGGCTGACGTATCGTGTTTTGAAATTATATCCATGCATTGCTTAGTACCTTTTAGGCTGAAACTTCTAGCCTTCAACATATACTCCTCATTCAGATCCTAATCAATTTAATTACTCTAAAAAATTTCTAAAGTTTTAGTTCAGCTGACTTCAAAATAATTTTGCTTTGCTATTGGTGTGTGGTGTTATTGGACTGAAGTTCGGTTCTTGCTTGCGTAAGTTATCAACTTATCATGTTGCGATGTATTAACACTTGATGTACTTTCATCATTCATGTCGCTCTTTAGAGTTTCGGTTGTTGTTGGGGCATTTTATGTAGTCTTTTCTATTGTAACTATCATGTTTGCACATGTATTTGGGATATAGTTTTATAGAAATCATCATGTTTTTCTTTAGTTCTCGATTTGGGAGAATGTCCTACAATTCATAAGCACTATGTGCTGATTGAGTATGTATGACCTGATATAGACATTTCTTTTTGGCTTTCAGAATATTCTTTTTACCTTCAAATAACAGTTTTTTGTTTCATTCCCGCCGAGGATTTTATTTACGAGAAATTGATGATGCTATCACTTGTGGCCCCTAACACAGCAAGTAACTTTGGACATGAACTGCTAGAATGCTAAAATTTTTAGCTTGCTGATCTTAGATGTAATTCTGTTGTTGGAGTCTCTGAGAGTCCTCAAATTTATGCTGCACTTTCTTAAAGTTCATGTTGTCGATGATAAATTTTGTTTGTCACATTTTGACAGGTCCGATGGAAAAGAGGTTATGGTGGACAACCAATATCTTCAAGCTAACAATCCACTGCTGGTAATGGATCATTTTCTTGCCTGATCTTTTCCTTCACTAAATTGCCTCAAAGAGCTGACAATTCTTGCACTTCTTTTGTTTTTTTTTTCTTCCATTGCAGTTAATCAGCCAAAACGACTTCATCCTTTTTGGCTTCTGACACCACCGATCCAGAGGCTGCAAGTAAGGCACAGGTATTTTCTATCTTCGCAATATAATCTGTGACAGTTAACTCACCCTTCTTTGTAAAATGAAGATCATGCTTGATGCTAGAAATTTTCGCACTGGTTGACGCAGCGAAAAGACGATTTGCGGTGCTCCAGATGTCACACGCTGATTGAGCAGAGGTAAAACATGACAAAAGTGACGAACTAATCATACTTTGGAGCCAAAAAGCTAACAGCTTATCCTGTTGATTGAACGCAACCGCTTCTGGATTCGGAATAAGAGCACCGTCTGGAGACACAATAAACCGAGACGGAGCAGACAGCGTACCTTCCAAGAAACCTTGTAGCTCATATCCCTCCATTATCAACCGGCTATGTTGCTGCCATTGAACAAAGTTTTCTGCCTCTAGTTTCACCGTGTCATGACAAGGGAAAGATTGGACCAGGCGTTGATCGAAAAACGTCGGACTCATAGGATCAGCAGAGTTAGAAATGGCTGATGGTGCCATAACACAACAACGGAAGCACGTACCAGGATATTGGAAATTGGCCAACCATGCTGCTGTTACATTTTGTGGTTGAAGTGCATGCAGCTTGATGACATGCTGCAGCACATATGCTTGCTGTAACAGCAAGGTTTCTCTTTAGTTTCATTCTAATTAATCTAGTTTAAAATGGACAAGTTGATGACAACTTTATGCATTAGGTGTTGAATGACTAGTTTAAGTGGCTTGTTTATGTGTACAAGCAATGTTTTAATAGTCCCAATGCTGATTAGTGGGGTTAGTTGACTATTTGGTGATGTATTTGACTATAAATGTATGTTTTTTCTAGTTGAATGAATGAGCTGAATGAGCTATCAGCCTTTAGCTCCCTTGCTGCACATTTGTGAGCAAGTAAAAATGCTTCTTGCACCTTGCTTCATGTTCTGTGCTCTTGTTCTCTCTTTTGTTGCTGCCTCTTGCACCAACAATTGGTATCAGAGCCTATGTCTTACGGGACCATTGATTTTGCTTCCCCTGCTTGTTGAAAAGAAAGAAGCTGCCAAAGCACAAGCAAGTCATTAAGGACTGCTTGTAGAGAAGATAATATCGGCTCAAACTTATAAGATCCCCAAACTAGCTTGAATAAGCTGAAGGAGGAGTTTAAAGGAAAGGTGTGAGCTTTCCAAATGTGCAAGCTTAGCAAGATATCAAATCTGCAAGCTTAGCAAAGTGCGAGCCTGATGAAGACACTTGTTGAAGACAATATGCAAAGATGTGAGTCTGTCAAAGGTGTGAGCTCAGCAACATGTGGAAGCTCAATGCGTGTTGTATAGTTGCAAGCCTCTTGAAGACAGTAAGCAAAGTGTGAGCCTATCGAATTGCAAGCCAAAATGGCAGAATGAAGGCAAGCAACTATACTCACGAACTGTTTGTGCAAGAAGAAAATGAATTGGTCAGCTTGAATCAAAGCATCTAAGAGCTGCCAAGTTCAAAAAACTTGATGAATGACTGGTATTTGCAGCATGGAGTCCAAGGAGGAGTATTGGAAATTGGCCAACCATGCTGCTGTTACATTTTGTGGTTGAAGTGCATGCAGCTTGATGACATGCTGCAGCACATATGCTTGCTGTAACAGCAAGGTTTCTCTTTAGTTTCATTCTAATTAATCTAGTTTAAAATGGACAAGTTGATGACAACTTGATGCATTAGGTGTTGAATGACTAGTTTAGGTGGCTTGTTTATGTGTACAAGCAATGTTTTAATAGTCCCAATGCTGATTAGTGGGGTTAGTTGACTATTTGGTGATGTATTTGACTATAAATGTATGTTTTTTCTAGTTGAATGAATGAGCTATCAGCCTTTAGCTCCCTTGCTGCACATTTGTGAGCAAGTAAAAATGCTTCTTGCACCTTGCTTCATGTTCTGTGCTCTTGTTCTCTCTTTTGTTGCTGCCTCTTGCACCAACAACTAGGTGACTGGTACCATGCTCAAAATACGTATAAACAGAAAAATGAAGTATAGAAGAATCCTTTAGTCTTATGATATCTTGTTGAATGAATACACTGATAAGGTTTTATACATATAAGAGAACCATCTGGCTAATGAACTGCTTAACAGATTTTGTAACAAACTATCAAACTAACCCTTCATAACAACTGTTTAACACTCACGCACAAAAGATTTTCTAATTGAATATTAGTGCATACTTTATATTCATATTTGAATAAATATATGTACATGTTGAATATGAATATGAATATTTTTTTTTAAAATGTTTTGGCATATAATGGAAGGATCATATCTCATATGCAAAACAAGTCTAGAATAGTTGTTTAAATGGAATACAAGATGTGTAAAAATACAATTAATAGGACGAAGTTGGTTAAGTAGTTTACCACAGTTAATGCTTCGTTCTTGATTGGCCATTTACAAAATTGAAAAATTTTTGCATCTGTTTTGGTTGCGGCTCTTCTTCCTCCGTTTCCTCAGAGATATTACGTTTTCGTTTCATGTGAGAAGTGCTACCTACTGATCCATGGTTGTGAGCAGAGTGTTGGTGGATGTGTTCAAAATTTGGAGAAGATTGAGTGGTATGGCACTGCAACTCTTTCATTTCTTCCAAATCTTTCTCATACACTATTCTAACACCACACTTCTTCACCTTAACACAACGGTAATTTGGTCCTAATTCGGCATTGAAAGACAATTCAAGCTCATCGCCTATTTGATCTAAGCAATCTGTTGTCCATAAATTATTGGTTTCATAGACACCATATTTATCCTCCAAGGAAAATAGATATAATTGATCACGCGAAAAATAATGAAGAAAAAGGTGATCTTTCATTATGGGCTTGTTAAATCGTCGACCTACCCACCGGAGTCTCCAATGAATTGGTCAACAATTTCTACCTCGAAAAATAGATCCATGACAGCAGATAGACTCGTCATTCCTTGAGGCATCGTTATTGACAAAAATGCAGCAACAAGCAACTCCAATCCATTGACTATCCTTCCGAAGGTTAATAGGTAGGGGAATCTTAATTGAAGAGTCACTTTTTTGTTGGCTAAACCATTCTGGAATTTCACTTCCGGGCATCATAATATCAAAGAAGCCATCATCAAAATTTTTTCTTGATTTTGGAAGTGCCTGCAAAATAAAACACAAGTCATTTGGTAACTAAAACCATAAATTCTCAAGTATGAGATTTTGTAAGGGAGAAAAAATAGATTAATAGACCTCAATATGTTCTTTCAGCAGTGTTAATACATTGGTTTTCTCAGCCAATTTGAAGCAGTTAATGGCACACATTTCATTTCCACGGACTAAATTGCATACTTTTGATGGACTTGCAACTACTTCAAGTAAAGAACAATCATCTATTTTCACACTGCTTATACTTGTTGGTAGCTCAGGCAATGATTTAAGCATCTTGCAACCTGATAATTTAAGCAATTTAAGCCTGGAAAGTTGAGTAAGAGCCAAAGGAATGGTGAGGAAATTCTTACCTCTAAGATAAAGATGTACCAAAGAGGATAGACCAGAAAGATCACTATCAATATCGGCTTCACCAAGAGTGCACATGTTGCAATTTGACAAGTCAAGAACATAAACCGTTGAGAGTCGAGTAAGAGATGCAGGTATGCTGATGAAATTGTTACCACTAAGATCAAGAACACCCAAAGAGGATAGACCAGAAATATCACTATGAGTATCTGCTTCACCAAGAGTGCACATGTTGCAATTTGACAATATAAGCTCTTCAAGCTTGGAGAGTCGAGTAAGAGATGCAGGTATGCTGATGAAATTATTACCACTAAGATCAAGAGATACCAAAGAGGATAGACCAGAAATATCAGGCGGAATATCTCCTTCACAAAGTTTGCAGTCCCTTAGTTGTAGCTCTATTAAAGAACTCAAACCTGACAACAAAGGCAACGTCCGAGCCATGGGATTCGTCCTTCTTCCTTGGATTACCTTGAAAAGAGAAGGCAAATTTGGTAGTAACTTATATGAGGGTCCCTTGCGCCCACTGAAAGATAGAACTTTAAGATTTTTAAAATGAAAAATGAAGGATGGTGGTTCTGTTATGGCTGTTTCACTCAAGTCGAGCTCTTCCAAAAACTTTGCTTGCTGCAAATTCTCTAATAAAATTTTCACTCTATAACAACCGGAAAGATCAAGAGTTTTGAGACGTTCCATTTGCCCATCAATCTCTGGAAACCTTACAAGACTTGAGCAACCCGAAAGAACTAATGTTTCAAGAGATTCCATTCCAATTTTGGTTGGAAGACTCCTAAGACTTTTGCAATCTCTTAAATTCAAAAGTTTAAGGCTCTTAAGCACTCCAATTGATGGATGAACATCCACTAATTTGGTACAACCTTCCAAAATCAAAACCTCAAGATTTGATGCTGTTGTGAAGTCTGGTGTCTTGATTAGGTTTTGGGACCCTTTGAGGTTCATTATTTTCAAGTTAAACAAGGGCTGTTGAAGACCATAATAAATTAGAAACAAATGAGAAAACATAATAATGCTCAATTTTGTTATTTTGTTTTACCTTTATCAAAGTTTAATAATTTATACTAAAATAAGCTAAAACACAAGGATAAGATTGAGTTAATTCTTACTCTATTTCCCCTCCATAGTTGTTGAATGTGACTACATGGTAAAAGAAGTGCGACAAGGTTGTCCGGTTGGAAGCTTGAAGACAAGTATCTTAAAGGATACCCTGTCCAATCTAAAAGCCGTAGTTCATTAGAAAGATATTTGAGGTCATCACAATTTGATAAGCAAAGCACTTTGAGTAATCTCAAATTTTTCATCTTCAAGAAGGTATCCACACTCAAATTGAGTATCTTGCACGATTCCCTAATAATCATGAGCAAAACAAAAATGAGCTTCAAAATATACAAAAACATTTAATATCTAGAAGCTATGTTGCATCGATAATGTTTTTTAAGTACTCGTATCCAATACTTATATCTAATGTACATCCATATATGGGTATTAAGATATGATCCTTTAAAAACTTTTTAAATACATGAAAAAAAACCTATTTAAATTTTTTTTGAATATACTCATATTAAAGACATACTTATATCTATCAGTCACATCCGAGGTTAAATTACCTAATCCTAAAAAAATGAATTAATATGTTGATTTATCTTTGGTCCGCAAACAATGCAAATTCTATATAAGTTAATGAACCGAACAATGACACATAATTAAAAATGAAACCATTTTCATTAAAACAAAACTTTTGATGACATGTTACAATATAATTCATTGATATACACGTGCATTAAATATATACCATTAATTTTCACAAAAAAAAGTATACCATTAATATTTTAAAAATACATACATTTCCCTTTTGATTCTTTTGAAATAGTAAATATGTTGCTAAATAAATTTTATAAGTAAACATTGAAATATTGAGTATCAAAGGTTTTGCTATAGTTTATTATCATATTTAAAAATAATAATTATTTATGGTAATTATTTACGGTACACATAAATTTATTATGAGTGTTTTCTTACCTTTTATTATTGATGATCATACCTTTAATCATTTTTGTAGCCTAAAAAAATCAAGAACATAAAATAAGAAAATAAAATAAATAATGTATAATGCAGGATAAAAAAAGAAATAGTATGTAACTTTTGTTGAATGATTTACAGTGTTTTTTGTTAGGACATGATGGACGTCTCTTTCCTCCCACAATCTGCAACGTTTTCCAGGTTCATCAATACATTTTTCTCTAACAATTGTTCTTCCCATCTCTTGTAACAAGTCATGCATCTTCAAATTTTTGTTGTGTTTATCAACTTTTACGAGAGATTTTTTAACGAGAACATCAATTCCAATATCAGGAAAAAACTCACAACCATCTAATACTTTGATTACAAAATCTTTATTCTCCCCATTGAAGAAGCATGCTATATCTAAAAATATATTCTTCTCCCTTTCTTCCAGTCCTTCAAAACTGATTCGAAGTTTATCGAAAATTTCTTTATTAGATTCTCTTTTAAGTCTTTCAATCGTACTTCTCCATTGAGTCGCATCTCTACCGCACAAGAAGGAACCCAAAACTTCAAGAGCTAAAGGGAGTCCACCAGCATAAATTACAACATGTTTAGAAAGCTCAATGAAATCATCTTCCTGCACTGTATCACTATGAAAAGCTTTCAGACTGAAAAGTTGAAGCGCATCTTTGGGATTCAATGTTGTGGGGTCATACATATCATCAACTGGCCAAGATCGAAGCAAATGTTCTTCTCTTGTTGTTACAACGATTCTACTTCCTAATTCGAACCAATCGTGCCTTCCAACCAAGCATTTTAACTGTTGTATATTATCAACATTATCAAGAACAACAAGAACCTTTTTGTGAGACAACCTATGGCTAATTATGTCACTCCCTTCATGAACATCGAAAAAGTTGAAGCATTCACCATGAAAGATCTGTGAAAGGAGTTGTTTCTGTAAAGAACTAGTCTGCATTTGTCTGAAACTTCTCCAATATCAGCAATAAAGCTTTTACCTTCAAAATGAGATGACATTTGAGTGTAAGCAACACTTGCGAGTGTCGTTTTACCGATACCACCCATTCCGCAAATTCCTACAACGCGGACATCATCTTCCCCAATGTTTATTTTCAAATATAAATCCTCCAAGCGTTCACTAATTCCAACCAAGTCGCTATGAGTAGCTGCATAAGTCTGACATAGTTTTGCTGAAATCTTCTTGACAATGTCTTTAATAAATTCTAATTCATGCCTAAAAAAAACAGAGGAAAATTTAATTTTTTGAATAAAATTTTGTTGATATGTTTCAAACAAACTTTCTTTTTCAATGAATCATCAAACATAATATAGTTTGGAAGCAAACAAGAACCAAGAATAAGAAAGGAAGATCTGTTGCGGAGCCAGAATACAAAGTTTGCTCTTTTATTGAAATATGGCACTTTTCAGTTAAACACATAAGATTAGAAAGAAAAAAAAGAGTTATACATATATATCCAAAAAACTAGAAAATAAAGAAGAAAAGAAAGAATTACTGGTTATTTAAATGCCATCCCTTGTTTCCAGCCACTTGAATTAAAGCATTTCGCCATATTTGGATCTTCTCACTATCTTCTTTGTATCTCTCTCTATGTCTGGCAAAGGCTTCTTCCACTTTCTCTTTTTGTTTTATTAAATCAGATGGATCAACATGGTAAAAAATTGGAAACACTTTATGGTCGTCGTTGTTATGTTGTTTAACAATCTTAGCAAGCTCCTCCAAGCACCAACTTGAAAGGGCATAAGTATGTGAAAAAATGATTACCGAGCACCATGATTGCTGAATTGCTGTAAAGAGTTCTGGCGCGATCTCTTCGCTGACCTCCAGCTTTAAATCATCCCTGAAAGTGACGATCCCACTCCTACTTAGAGCTGTTGAGCATTGGCCTGCAATGCAACAAACTTCCAGCAACAGTAATGCTTACATGTCTGTTTGAAGATTAAACCAGAAGCAACTTTCTTTTGTTTAAATTTTGTATTTTTTGTGATGTTAACAAGTTGGCAAGTTGCTTGATATCTAAAGCTAGTACTTTTAGATTTGAAATTGATGGATGTAACAACTGAATTTTTTCAGCTTTTCTTTTGTAATATTTTAGTTGGCAACTTGCCAAATTTGGTGGGAGTAGTTACGTTTAGGTAACTGACTTGCTTTTGTAACTCTTATATATTTTGAAATGGAAATGAAAGCAGTATGGGACTTTCTTAGTCGGTTATTTTTTTCTTTAGCCATCAATTGTTTTGCTTGTTGTTTTTCATGAGCTTATGCTCTTTGTTGTTCATTGTTGCTGCTGCCTTTTTTCTAACAAATGGTAATCAAAGCCTCTTGTCTTTGAGGACCTCTGTTGTTTAAGTTTTTTTGTTTCAAAATAAACTTAAAAAATCGTGTTTGTCAAACCAGTTTCAGCAACATGAGCTTTGCACCTCCTCCACCACCAATTTTTGCTGGAGAAAACTACCACATTTGGGTAGTTAAAATGAAAACTTACCTCCAAGCACTTGATCTGTGGAGTGTAGTTGAAAATGATGTCGAGCCACCACCATTGAGAGCAAATCCAACCATTGCTCAAATCAGGCAACATGGTGAGGAGCGAGCCAAGAAGCATAAAGCCATGGCCTGCCTACAGAATGGAGTGTCTGATGTGATTTTTACTCGCATCATGGCCTGTGACTCACCCAAACAAGCTTGGGACAAGCTAAAAGAGGAGTTCATGGGATCAGACAAGACTAGGCAGCAACAAGTAATTAATCTTAGAAGGGAGTTTGAAAATTTGAAGATGAAAGAGTCAGAAACTATCAAGCAATATTCTGATAGGATTATGGCTACTGTCAATAATATTAGACTCCTTGGAGAAGATTTCAGTGACAGCAGGGTTGTTGAGAAGGTTATTACCACCTTACCTGAAAGGTTTGAGTCAAAAATTTTCTCATTAGAGGACTCGAGAGATCTCACAACCATTTCTTTGTCTGAGTTGGTTAACTCACTCTATGCACTTGAGCAGAGAAGAGCAAGTAGGCAAGAGGAGAGTCCTGAAGGTGCTTTTTAAGCAAAGGTCAGAGAAGGCTCTAGCTCAAGTCAAAAAGCTAAGAAGCCTTGGTTTGAAAAGAGGGAAAGATCAAAGAAAGATGCTGGTAGAAGGAGGTTTCCACCATGCGTTCACTACAAGAAGACTAACCATTTGGAGAAGTATTGCTGGAACGGACCAGACATCCAATGCAAGAGTTGCAAGCAGTATGGTCACCATGAAAAGATTTGTAGAAATCAAGAAAAGTCACAAACTCTGCCAGTACAAGCCAAGACTGCTGAAGATCTTCAAGCTCAAGAGGAGCATGTCTTCACTGCCTCATGTTCTACAACCACAAGCAAATCCAAATGCAGTTGGCTTGTGGATAGTGGCTGCTCACATCACATGGCATCAAATGAGAGCCTGTTCAAGGACCTTGACAGGAGTTTTGCTTCAAAGGTCAGAATAGGCAATGGGAATCTTATTGAAGCTAAAGGCAGAGGTGATGTTGTGATCAACACTGGTTCAGGTAACAAGGTTATTTCAGATGTGCTCTATGTACTTGAAATAGATCAAAATCTACTTAGTGTAGGTCAGCTGGTTAAGAAAGGCTACTCTCTAGTTTTCAAGAATGATTTTTGTGTTATTAATGATGTTCTTGGTAGAGAAGTTGTTTCAGCACCCATGGCAGATAGGTGTTTCATGCTGGATGTGAGCCAACTTGAGAGAAGAGCCTATACAAGTTCAGTTGACAATGCTGATCTATGGCATAGAAGATTTGGCCATGCCAATTTCAGGTCACTCAATTTGCTGCACAAGATAAGTTTGACAGAGGACATGATTAAGGTTGATGCAAATGAATCTGTTTGTAAAGTGTGCCAGCTTGGTAAGCAGGCCAGGTTGCCTTTTCCAGTAAACCAAGCATGGAGGGCTCGAGAAAAACTTGAGTTGGTGCACTCAGATGTCTGTGGACCAATGAAGACCCCTTCACTGAATGGCAGTAAGTATTTTATACTGTTTATTGATGATCTGACCAGATTTTGCTGGGTTTATTTCATGAAACAGAAGTCAGAAGTGTTTGAAGTTTTTGGAAAGTTCAAGGCATTGGCAGAAAATCAAACAGGCTGCAGGATTAAGGCCTTGAGGACAGACAATGGTTCTGAATACTTGTCTGAAAGATTTCAGAAGCTATGTGAGCAGGCTGGGATTCATCATCAATTGACCACCGTGTATACTCCTAAGCAAAATAGAGTATGTGAAAGGAAGAACAGAACAGTGATGAACATGACCAAGTGTTTGTTGTTTCAAAGCAAGCTTCCAAGCATTTTTTGGGCTGAAGGTGTCAACACCTCAGTGCATCTGCTCAATAGGCTGCCAACACATGTTGTGAATGATAAAACTCCTTTTGAAGCATGGTATGATCTTAAACCAATTGTTTCCCATTTAAAAGTGTTTGGTTGCATGTGTTTTGTACTTGTCCCTGCAGAAAGAAGAACCAAGCTCGAGAAGAGGTCAGTTCCTGGTATATTTGTTGGCTACAGTAGCTGCAAGAAGGGCTACAGAGTATTTGATCCTTCAACCAAGAATATTTTGGTAAGCAGGGATGTCAAATTCGATGAAGGAAGGTTTTGGAGTCTAGATGGCTCTAACACAAGTCAGTTTGAAGAAGAGCAGATTGATAGCAATCTGGAATTGGCAGAAAATGAAGTCAGTAATGCCAATCTAGATGATGCTCTTGTGAGAGGGACCAGGTCTATTGCTGATATCTACCAAAGATGCAATGTGGCCATTGTTGAGCCTTCAAGCTATGAAGAAGCTGTAAGAAGCAAGAGCTGGAAGAAGGCTATGGAGGTTGAAATTGACATGATCCACAAAAATGACACTTGGGATCTGGTAGACAGACCTGATCAGAAGAAGGTCATAGGTGTCAAGTAGGTTTTCAGGGCCAAATTCAATGCTGATGGCTTTTTGAACAAACACAAGGCAAGGCTTGTAGTGAAAGGGTACAATCAACAGTTTGGCATGATTTTGAGGAGACATTTGCTCCAGTGGCAAGGCTGGATACCATAAAGCTTTTGTTTGCCTTCGCAGCACAGAAGTAGTGGAGGGTCCATCAACTTGATGTCAAGTCAGCTTTCCTGAATGGTTTTCTTAAAGAAGAAATTTATGTTGAACAGCCTGATGGATTTAAAGTCCAAGGAAAGGAGGACAAGGTTTACAAGTTGAAGAAGGCACTCTGTGGACTAAAACAGGCTCCTCGAGCCTGGTATGACAGGATAGATGCTTACCTGTCTAGGCTCAATTTCGAGAAAAGTTTGAGTGAGCCAACTTTGTTTATAAAAAAGTCCAAAGATGAGACTTTGCTGATTGTCTCAATATATGTGGATGATCTATTAGTGACTGGAAGCAGGGTCGATTTGATTCAGGAGTTCAAGAAGAATATGCAAGACATGTTTGACATGACAGACTTAGGAATCATGACTTACTTCCTTGGTATGGAAGTAGACCAGTCTGATCAAGGCATTTTTATCAGCCAGCATGCATTTGCCTTGAAAATTCTCACTAAGTTTCATATGGAAAACAGCAAACCAGTGAGCACACCATTAGCTGTGGGAGAGAAACTAAGTAGCTTTGGAAATGAAGAAAAGGTAGATGAAAAGGAGTATAGAAGCTTGATTGGTTGTTTACTTTACTTGACAGCAACCAGACCTGACCTTATGCATTCAGTTAGTCTACTGTCTAGATTCATGCACAGCTGCAATAAAACTCATTTGAAAGCAGCAAAGAGAATACTCAAGTATGTCAAAGGTACTTTGAAGTTTGGTGTAATGTTTAAGAAAGGAAGTGAGCTGAAATTAACTGGCTACTCAGATAGTGACTGGGGTGGATCAGTTGATGATATGAGAAGTACTTCAGGCTACTTCTTTACACTTGGTTCGGGAGTTTTCAGTTGGAGTTCAAAGAAGCAACAAACTGTTGCTCAGTCTACTGCTGAAGCCGAATACATAGCAGCAGCTGCAGCAGTGAATCAAGCCATTTGGCTTAGGAAGTTGCTATGTGATTTGAATGAAGAACAGCTCAAGCCTACTGAAATTATGGTGGATAACCAGTCAGCAGTTGCCATCTCCAAAAATCCTGTTTTTCATGGCAAAACCAAACATTTTAAGCTCAAGTTTTACTTTGTTCGAGAAGTTGTTCAATCCAAAGAAGTGTGTCTTATACATTGCGGCTCACAAGATCAATTGGCTGACATTTTGACAAAGCCTCTTGGCACAATCAGGTTTGAATTTCTAAGGGATTCAATCGGTGTTTGTTGCCTACAGTCCAAGGAGGAGTGTTGAGCATTGGCCTGCAATGCAACAAACTTCCAGCAGCAGTAATGCTTACATGTCTGTTTGAAGATTAAACCAGAAGAAACTTTCTTTTGTTTAAATTTTGTATTTTTTGTGATGTTAACAAGTTGGCAAGTTGCTTGATATCTAAAGCTAGTACTTTTAGATTTGAAATTGATGGATGTAACAGCTGAATTTTTTCAGCTTTTCTTTTGTAATATTTTAGTTGGCAACTTGCCAAATTTGGTGGGAGTAGTTACGTTTAGGTAACTGACTTGCTTTTGTAACTCTTATATATTTTGAAATGGAAATGAAAGCAGTATGGGACTTTCTTATTCGGTTATTTTTTTTCTTTAGCCTATCAATTGTTTTGCTTGCTGTTTTTCATGAGCTTATGCTCTTTGTTGTTCATTGTTGCTGCTGCCTTTTTTCTAACAAGAGCATCATAGAGATGATCGGTAAAGTTGTAGCGGGTATCTTCACCTCTGAAACTCAAGAAAACATCATATTTCTTTCTAGAAATGGAGGAAGAAGTTGAGGGTAAGGCCAACATGAGGATGTATGAAAGGAGAAGGATATCTCAATCTGGAGTTCAAAATCAGAAAATAATGAATATATGAGGAAAAACATATCAGAAACAGAAGAGGGGTGAGAGTTAAAAATGATGGACGGTTTGTATTTTATGTACTTAACAATTAAAGAGTAGATATGACAATGAAAAATAATAATTAAAAACTAACAAGTAGCCATTGACTTATCAATAGATGATGAAGAGGGTAAAAGAATTGTTATTACAACAAAAAATATAATATTCCGATTTGATTATTATATAAGTTATTACCAACTATTTATTAACTTTTAAAAACTTAAAATTTCTACGTCATAAGAAACATACATGTGAACTGTAGAAATTTAAATGTTTTATAATCCGTAATTGTCACCTTAGCAGAATCAATAAATGGTGGTGGTGAAAGGATTTTATTTTATAAATTTTGTACTTAAATGGTTCGACTGATCAGGGATTTAATTGATTCCCTAAATAGGGTTATCTAAGATATGGGAGGCTACCTCGACATCCAGGATGATGAGGTTCATTGGATTTTAATTCGCCATGGAATTAATATGTGGAGCAGTACAAATGAAATATCAGGCAGCCTTTCATTTTTATTTCAATTTTGATTAAGATACGCTATATTAAACAAAAGTTTTTAATTATTATTTCAATTTACATTTTATATTCAACAAATTCAAAATGTTCATTCAAAATGGTATAATTTATATTACATTACATCTTAAAAAGAAGTAATTATTTAATAACATAACCCATTTTTGAAACCCCAATTCCCTCGAGTCTATTATTACTTTACTGTCTGCTTCCATTTCAACTGGGCAACCTCTGTTGGTCCTCCACTTCCATGCTTTTATTGATCTAGGCGGTAAACATAAAGCACCAAGATCATTTTTCTTGCACTGATCAGATCATCTATCTTATTGATATTTTGGCTTTAGTTAATCCCACTGTCAAAATCCCTTTAGAAGACAAGACCTACCAAGAATCAGTGATGAACGAAAAGGCTTACAATCCCGTTAGAAGAGCAATTACCACTTAAATTTAGCAATTAGTGCATGTTGCTTTCAATGAAATGCATCTACTTCTAAGCTAATTCTTACTAGAAATATCACTAGGAATATCTCCTTCACAAAGACTGCAGTCCCTTAGATTCAACTCTCTTAATGAACTCAAACCTGACAATGAAGGTAACATCGGAGCCAAAGAATTTGTCCTTCCTCTTCGGATTAACTTGAAAAGAGAAGGAAGATTTTGCTGTAACTTTGATGATCTTTTGCATCCATTGAAAGACAGAACTTTAAGATTTTTAAATTGAAAAATGAAGGATGGTGGTTCTGCTATGGCTGTTTCACTCAAGTCGAGATTTTCCAAAAACTTCGCTTGCTGCAAATTCTCCGACAAATTTTTAACTCTATAACAACCGGAAAGATCTAAAGTTTTTAGGCGTTCCATTTTCCCATCAATCTCCGGAAACCTTACTAGACTTGAGCAACCCGAAAGAATTAATGTTTCAAGAGATTCCATTCCAATTTTGGTCGGAAGACTCTTAAGACTTTTGCAATCTCTTAAATTCAAAACTTTAAGACTCTTAAGTACTGCGATTGATGGATGAACATCCACTAATTTGGTACAACCTTCCAATATTAGAACTTCAAGATTTGATACCGTTGTAAAGTCTGGTATCTTGATCAGGTTTTGGGACCCTTCAAGGTTCATCATTTTCAACTTACACAAGGGCTGTTGAAGATCACAATAAATTAGAAACAAATGAGAAAACATAATAATGCTTATTTTTGTTTTTTTTTTTTTACCTTAGTCAAAGTTTAAAATAAGCTAAAATACAAGGATGAGATGAGTTAATTCTTACTCTATTTCCCTTCCATAGTTGTTGAATGTGACTATATGGTAAAAGAAGTACCACAAGGTTGTCGGGTTGGAAGCTTGAAGGCAACGATCTTAAAGGGTATCCTTTCCAATCTAAAAGCCGTAGCTCATTAGAAAGAAATTTGAGATCATCACATTTTGATTGGCAAAGCACTTTGAACAATCTCAAATTTTTCATCTTTGAGAAGGCATGGACACTTAAGTTGAGCATTTTGCTCGATTTCCTAATAACCATGAGCAAAACAAAAATGAGCTTTAGGATATACAGAAACATTCAATAACTAAAAGCTATATATGTTGCATCTGCATTATTTTTTTAAGTACTTGTATTCGATAATTATATCTAATGCATATCCGAATATAAGTATTAAGATATGATCCTTTAAAAACTCTTTAAATACATGGAAAAACTTTTTCTTTTTTAAATTGAACATGCCCATATAAATAACATATTTATATCTAATAGTCACATGCACATAAAATTACCTAATCCTAAAAACAATTGAATTAATATTTTGATTTATAATTAGATATCACATAATTAAAAATGATACATTTTCATTAAAAAAAAACCTTTTGAAGAAATGAGAAAAAACCTTTTGCAGACATGTTATAATCTAATCCACTTATATACAGTATTAATATTTCAAAAAGTCATACATGTTCTCTATTGATTATTTTGAAAGAGCAATACGTTGTTAGACAAATTTGATAATTAAACATTGACATATTGAGCGTATAAGGTTTTGCTAGAGTTTCTAATTATATTTTTTAAAAATAAAAAATTATTTACAATACACATATTTATGTGTATTATCTTCTTACCTTTTATTATCAATAATCATGCCTTCAATTATTTCTGTACCCTAAAATAATCAAAAATAGAAAATAAGAAAACAAAATAAATGATGCATAACGTAGGATAAACTTTTGAAAATTTACATTTTTATTTAACATTATTATACTCGAAATATAATAAATAAAGCATTTTAAACAAAGTAAAATAGTTTCTAATTAGGGTAATGCAATGCAATGCAATGAAATTAAATATTTACTTTTACAAGTTCTTAATATTTGTAAACATCAAACATAACTTATCTCAAAAAGTACAAAATATCTGTATCAGTTAATTAGACTAAGCTTTGAATTTATATCATATATTGATTAGAATTTTATACAAAAAAGAAATAGTATGTAGCTTTTGTTGAATGATTTACCGTGTTTTTTGTTAGGATATGATGGACGTCCGTTTCTTCCCACAATCTGCAACGCTTTCCAGGTTCATCAACACATTTTTCTCTAACAATTTTTCTTCCCATTTCTTACAACAAGTATGCATATTCAAATATTCGTTGTGTTCATCGATTTTTACTAGAGATTTTTTAATGAGAACATCAATTCCAATATCTGAAAAAAACTCACAACTATCAAATACTTTGATTACAAAATCTTTCTTCTCCCCATTGAAGAAGCATGCTATATCTAGAAATATATTCTTCTCCCTTTCTTCTAGTCCATCAAAGCTGATTCGTAGTTTATCGAGAATTTCTTTATTAGAATCTCTTTTAAGTCTTTTAATCGCACTCCTCCATTGAGTTGCATCTCTACCGCACAAAAAGCAACCCAAAACTTCCAAGTGCTAAAGGGAGCCCACTAGCATAATCTATGACATGTTCAAAAAGCTCAATGAAATCATCCTTCAGCACTATATCACTATGGAAAGCTTTCAGATTGGAAAGTTGAAGCGCATCTTTGGGAACCAGTGTTGTGGGCATATACACATCATCAACTCGGCAACATCGAAGCAAATGTTCGTCTCTTGTTGTTACAATGACTCTACTCCCTAATCCGAACCAATCATGCCTTCCAACCAAGCATTTTAGGTGTTGCATGTTATCAACATTATCAAGAACAACAAGAACCTTTTTGTGAGATAACCTATGGCTAATTATGGTATCCCTTCATGAACATCGAAAAAGTTGAAGCATTCACCATGAAAGATCTGTGAAAGAAGTTGTTTCTGTAAAGAAACTAGTCCGCATTTGTCTGAAACTTCTCGAATATCAGCAAGAAAGCTTTTACCTTCAAAATGAGGTGACATTTGATCATAAGCAACTCTTGCGAGTGTTGTTTTACCGATGCCACCCATTCCACAAATCCCTATAATGCGGACATAATCTTCCCCAATGTTTATTTTCAAATATAAATCCTCCAAGGGTACAGTCATTCCAACCAAGTCACTATGAGTAATTGAATATGTCTGACATAGTTTTGCTGATATCTTCTTAACAATGTCTCTAATAAATTCTGATTCATGCCTACAAAGAAAGAAAATCTGATTTTTTGAATAAAATTTTGTTGATATCTTTCAGATGCACTTTCTTTTTCAATGAATCATGAAACATAATATAGTTTGGAAGCAAAGAACCAAGAATAAGAAAGAAATTTAAAGATCTGTTGCGGAACCAGAATACAAAATTTGCTCTTTTAGTGAAATATGAGACTTCTCAATTAAACTAGAGAAGAGAAAAGAAAAGAAAGAATTACCTATTATTTAAATGCCATCCCTTGATGTTTGCCACTTGAGTCAAAGCATTTCGCCACCTTTGGATCTTGTCTCTATCTTCCTTGTATCCAAAGGCCTCCTCAGCTTTCTCTTTCTGTTTTCTTAAATCGGATGGATCCACATTGTAGAAAATTGGAAATACCTTATGTCCCATGTCGTTTTTTTGCTTAACAATCTCAGCAAGCTCCTCCAAGCACCAACTTGAAAAGGCATAAGTTTCTGAAAAAACGATTACCGAGCACCATGATTGCTGAATTGCTGTAAAGAGTTCTGGCGCAATCTCTTCGCCGACCTCCAGCTTTGAATCATCCCTGAAAGTGACGATCCCACTCCTACTTAGAGCATCATAGAGATGATCGGTGAAGTTCTTGCGGGTATCTTCACCTCTAAAACTCAAGAAAACATCATATTTATTTCTAGAAATGGACCAAGAAGTTGAAGGTAATGACAACATGAGGATGTATGAGAAGAGAAGAATATCTCAATCTGGTAGTTCAAAATCAGAAAATAGATCGACCAATACCCACAAAGAAACTAGAAAAAGTAAGTATATGAGCATAGGGGCGGAAATTAGGGGTCAAAGATGAGCTATGGATGTGTTCTTTCCAAGAAGGTGAGAGTTGGCAAAATGGATGCTAGTTTAATTATAAGTAATAATTAAAAATGTTGGACGGTTTGTATTTTACGTATTTAATTATAAGATTATGAGAATAATAATTAGAATATAATTTTAAAGCATGTGACTATCAGTTTGAATACACTCTGTACACTGTAGGTTGTTTAGTATATTAGCATGTGACCATCAGTTTGAATGCACTCTTTACTGTCACCTCCAATTCTAAGAATGACATTTATGTATTATTTTCCTCAAACCCAAATTAATTCATAATCATTTAAAAAATTCATAATCCATAATAATTAAACTTAAAAAGTTTAAGTTTCATATCTAAAATTATTTAAATTTGAATTGATTTTAACTATGGTATGAAAACTTAACTCAAGTTCAAATAAAAAAATAACTCAAATTTAAATTGAATTAAAAAAAACTTAAAACTTGAATTGATTCAATCTAGATAGATTCAACTCACTCAATTGAGAGATCTATTTTTTATTACACCTTATATTGCTTGGGAAAAATAAAGGAGTTAGTGGGAATGAGTGATCAAGCCAATAACAACTTTGTATAATATGGAGAATTATGAATACATATTAGAGAATAGATTGTATGAAACATGGTATAACGGAGCAATCTCTCCTCCAATACTTTTACGAAGGTCTGAAGCCCATGGAGATGAACATGGTAGACACCGCTAGTGGAGGAGCATTGGTCAACATGACTCCCCAACAAGCGAGAGACTTGATCTCCACGATGGTTGCAAATTCTCAGCAGTTCCGAGCCAATACTGAACCCCCTAGAAGGGTTCACCAGCTAATTAAGTAATTCAACCTTAGAGGATAAAGTTGATAGACTTACTAATATGATAAACTCTCTTATTGCAGAAAAAACGAAGACAACCCGGTTATGTGGAATATGTGCTACACTTGATCATGCAACTGATGCATATCCCAATTTGTATGATGATACCATAGCCAATCTAGATACTGTGGAAAATTTCCCTGGGCCGCCACAAAGGCGATACGACCCCTACGCTAATACCTACAACCTAGGGTGGAAAGACCATCCTAACTTAAGTTATGGGGCCAATCCACGAAATAACCAGCCATACTAAAATCGGTTTCCGCAACAGCTACAAGGTTCAGGTAATTTTCTAGAAACCATGGTCAATAAGTTAGCAGCTAATGTTCTTGATTTTCAATAGCAAACTCTTAATTACCAAAAAGAGACAAAGGATTTCCAATAGAAAACCGAGCTGTCCATCAGAGAGTTGACCACATCAATTGAGAAATTGACCTCTCAAGGGAAGCTACCGTCACAAACAGAACCAAACCCTAGACAAAATGCAAATGCAGTGACGTTGCAAAGTGAAAAGGTACTGGAACCGATTCCTAATAGGAATCTTGGCCAAGAAATCGCCCAGGAAAAACTCGAGAAGGAGGAATAGGTCCGACCGAAGCCTCCATTGCCTAAAATTCAACCTCTATTTCCAAAACGATTCAACCAGTGTCGAAGAGGTAAAGAGGACAAGGAAATCCTCGAAACATTTAGGAATGTCGAGATCAACATCAACATTCCGCTGTTGGATGCCATCAAGCAAATACCGCGATATGCTAAATTTCTTAAAGAGCTTTGCACCAACAAGCGAAAATTAACAGGTAATGAAAGGGTGAATGTTGGTGAGAATGTATCCGCAGTGTTCAGCGAAAAATGCCGGCAAAATGCAAGGATAGGGGCATGTTTGCAATACCATGCAAAATAGGCCATCTGGGAATTAAGAAGGCTATGTGTGATCTAGGGGATTCTATAAATGTAATGCCATATTCTATTTATGAATCACTTAACGCGGGTTTTTTGACAAAAACATATGTTATCATTCAATTGGCGGACAGGTCTATTATGCATCCAGAAGGAGTCCTTGAGGATGTTCTGGTAAAAGTTAACGAGCTTATTTTCCCTGCAGATTTTTATGTGATCAAAATGGAGGAGGATAGTACTCCTGGATCTTCAGATCTCCTGCTAAGGATCAAAATGGAGGAGGATAGCACTCCTAGATCTTCAGATCTCCTGCTAGGTCGACCGTTCCTTAGTACGGCTAGTACTAAAATCGACATTCGAAGTGGAACTCTCACGATGGAGTTTGATGAGGAGATTGTAAAGTTTAATGTCTACGACGCCATTAGCCATCCAAGCGAAATCTTGAGCGTAAATCGTATTGACATAATTGACTCTTTAGTGGAAGAGAATTTTGAGTCAATTTGTAGAGATAATTCTGAACTTGATGAATTTGAATTTGTTAATGAGTTATTATCTCCAAATACTAAACTGTTACCTTCTGTTATACAGGCACCAGAGTTGGAGTTAGAACCCGCAGGAAAGGCAATGAAATTAGACATTCAAGAGTTAGAAGAAATTCGCAATGATACCTACGAGAATGCTCGCATTTATAAAGACAAGACAAAGTTGTTTCACGAGAAGAGAATAGCTCAGAAACATTTTTCGGTAGGACAAAAAGTTTTACTTTATAACTCCGTGTTAAAGTTATTCCCAGGTAAGCTTTGATCATGATGGCAAGGACCTTTTATTGTTACTAAAATGTTCACACATGCAGCAATTGAAATAGAGAGTGAAGAATCTGGAAAGCGGTTCGTAGTCAATGGCCAACGGTTGAAGCCATTTTATGAGAATTTTCAAGCCCACACGGTTGAGAAAATCCATTTGGAACCACCATAGAATCAATAACGGCTTCGAGCTAATGACGTTAAACAAGCGCTTGTTGGGAGGCAACCCAATTTTTATTTTTTTATTTTATTTTATTTACTTTATTTATTACTTTATTTTATTTTATTATTTATTACTTATTTGGATATTAATAATTTTTTTTCTTTTGCTTAGATAAAACAGAGCAAAAATGCAAAGAAAACCGTTGAGCAACGCTTAGAGCGCATTGAGGCTCGACTTGAAACCTTTGGCCAGCAACTGACCGAGCTCATTGCCATCATATGCGATCAACAGTAACAACACATGGAGTTTTTCTAAACTTTTGTACCTATTTATTTCTTTTCGTCTACATTGAGGACAATGTGCTTTCAGAAGGGGGAGGTACTCTTCGTTATTACTATCATTTTCTGCTGTGATTTTGGTTGTTGTTGCTATTATTGTGATTAGTTTTGGTTGGTGTTGCTGCTTGAGGCTCCATTTTGTCCATATTTATTTTTTTAGAATCTCCTACCTCTTTTCATGCCCAAGATTTTTACCAAGAATTGCCTACTGTTTGACCTACAAGCATGATTCTTATTTTCTGAGGAAATTATGGATTTTCCATAATTGATGTCATCTCCACTGTTTTATTCTTATTAGGCTAAAAATAATTGTGATTCATAGAGTTTATCTTGCTTTTCGTAAAATTGATCAAGTTTAATACAAAGTGGACACTTAATATGTTTGCATGCTAAAATATGTTCATTACTATTAAGGTAATTACTGAAACTTATTTGTGACACTTGATTATTTTTTTTCTCTAAAGTCCTCATAAAAAAGTTATTATTAAAATGTCGTTTAATGTTTCCGTGGTTATGAGTGCAACTTAAAAGCGTGACTGACTGAGTAACCGGGGTAGGGTGCTTGGGTTGTCATTCTATTTCGCGCCAAAAGGTTATGTGGCGTGTTAGGTAAAACTCCGCTAACCGGAATTAATTTTTAAGAACATGTTAGGCTGAGTAACCAGGGTGGGGTGCTTGGCTGTCATCTCTCTTTGCGTCAAAAGGTTCAGTATATTCCTAAAGCATTAAAAATATAAATAATAAATAAATCAAAATCAAAATAAATAAAAAAGAAAAAAGAAAAATATAATTTGGAGACTAGAGGAGGAAACAAATAGGGTGTCTTGGTAGGTTTGGTAATTTACCTAATTTTCATTAAATAATTCAAGTCGATTCTAATTTTTGTGTGTATTAATTGGAAAACTTTTTCTGTTTTACTTAAAGCAAGCTTAGGGTTCTCTTTATTTTTCATATGCATTTTTGACTGATTTTTATAAAACTTTGGAGTGATATTTCTTTTATGATAGAATCTAACTTTCACAGTAGATAGGAACCATACTTGAGGGCAAGCATGGGCTAAGTAGGGGGAATTTGAAAGAATTTTGCATGTGATTTTAGAATTTTTACAGTGGGTGGTAGTGGTGATCTATGTTTTTACTATATTATCGTAACCTTTATTATTGCTTGGGGTAGGGAGTCAGAAGATTGTCTTATATTTAACCTTTATTGTTGGGGTTTTGACAGCAACAAAAGAAGAGAACAAGACAGAGAACAAAGGAGGAAGAAACAAAGAACAATTTACTTGCTCACAAATGTGCAGCAAGGAAGCAATAATCTGCTTTACACAACTGATATGTTTGCTCATTCAATATAAAAACAATACATTTATAATCACAAAACATCACCAAATACTCAACTAATTCCACTAATCAGCATTGGGACTATTAAAACATTGCTTGTACACATGAATAAGTTGACTTATCAACTCAATCATCCCATCAAAACTTCAACAACTAAGTTCATTTTCATCCAAACTAAATTATAGTGCAACTAAAATAGAAAATATTGCTGCAACATGCACAATTGTTGCAGTATCCATACAAGCTGTATGCACTCAACAAAATCATCATAGTAGCATGCACTTTAACAAAAACATAACAGCAGCATAGCTGGCCATTTTCAACATTTATGTTTGACACATAAACACAACTTGATCACTTTTGTTGATTCCTCACTTGCATTATCCTTTGAGCCATGCTTCTATTGGTCTAGGGGACAAACATAAAAAATAACAAGATTATTTTTGTTCCATTGAGATCATCTATATCACTTGTATATTATCTTACCTCAAATCGAGATAATTTTGTTGATATCACAGAAAACACAACTGTTGCCAAGAACAAAAAATGAATCTATTGAATTTTTTAAAAGAAAAAAAAAAGAATAAGTGTCTAAACATAAATATTTTATAAAAAAATATAAATTGAAGAGTTGGAATAATGTTATTTGTACTTCAAGCCATCAAATTTAAATGATACTTTATTAGAAGGAATTACATCTATTTAAGTACTATTAACGATTTATAATTAATCTTCTAAATATATAAAAACAGTTTTGATTGATTAAATTGAATACATAAGTTAGTCTCCAATAAAAATAAAATGATTTTTAACGCAGCTGAAATTATGATCAATCCTTATTAAATAATTCTCACTTTATTATTACTTACTTCATCTTCATTTTTATCTCACAATTTTGTTTCAAGTTGCTTCGTCTTCAACCTACAAATAAAATATATATGTAAGTGAATATATATAATGGAAATAAAATTTTAATAAAAAAGTGAAACCAATTAAAATGTACACATTTCGGTTATGTAAAAAGGAATGAATTAAGTAGCTAAAATTTTAAATGGTATAAAAAATAATGTTATCAACATTTGAGATATGTACATGTTGAATATGAATATGAATAAAAGTTTTTAAATTAATGTTTTGGCATATAATGGAAGGATCATATCTCATATGCAAAACAAGTCTAGAATAATTGTTTAAATGAAATACAAGATGTGTAAAAAATAATAATAATAATAATAGGACAAAGTTGGTTAAGTAGTTTACCACAGTTAATGCTTCTTTCTTGATTGGCCCTTTACAAAATTGAAAATATTTTGCATCCGTTTTGGTTGCGGCTCTTCTTCCTCCGTTTCCTCATAGATATTACGTTTTCGTTTCATGTGAGAAGTGCTACCTACTGATTCATGGTTGTGAGCAGAGTGTTGGTGGATGTGTTCAAATTTTGGAGAAGATGGAGTGGTATGGCACTGCAACTCTTTCATTTCTTCCAAATCTTTCTCATACACTATTCTAACACCACACTTCTTCACCTTAACACAACGGGAATTTGGTCCAAGTTCGGCATTGAAAGACAACTCAAGCTCATCGCCTATTTGATCTAAGCAATCTGTTGTCCACAAATTATTGGTTTCACAGTCACCATATTTATCCTCCAAGCAAATTGGATATAATTGATCACGCGGAAAATAACGAAGAAAAAGGTGATCTTTCATTATGGGCTTGTGAGAGGATCGACCTACCCACTGGCTTCTCCAATAAATTCGTCGACAATTTCTACCTCGAAAAATAGATCCTTTACATCCGATATACTCGTCATCCCTTGAAGCATCATTATTGACAAAAATGCAGCACCAAGCAACTCCAATCCATTGACTATCTTTCCGAAGGTTGAGAGGTAGGGGTATCTTAATTGAAGAGTCACTTTTTTTTTGGCTAAACCATTCTGGAATTTCACTTCCGGGCATCATAATATCAAAGAAGCCATTATCAAACCATTTTCTAGAATTTGGAAGTGCCTGCAAAATAAAACACAAGTCGTCTGGTAACTAAAACCATAAATTCTCAAGTATGAGATTTTGTAAGGGAGAAAAAAGAGATTAATCGACCTTAATATGTCTTTTCAGCAGTGCTAATGCATTGATATTCTCAGCCAATTTGAAGCAGTTAATGGCACTAATGTAACCACGACCCGTTAAATTGCATACTTTTGATGGACTTGCAACTACTTCAAGTGAAGAACAACCATCTATTATCACACTTCCTATACTTGTTGGTAGCTCAGGCAACGATTTAAGCATCTTGCAACCTGACAATTTAAGCAATTTGAGCCTGGAAAGTTGAGTAAGAGCCAAAGGAATGGTGATGAAATTCTTACCACTAAGAACAAGACGTATCAAAGACGATAGACCAGAAAGATCACTATGAATATCTGCTTCACCAAGAGTGCACACGTTGCAATTTGACAAGTCAAGAACATGAAGCTTTGAGAGTCGAGTAAGAGATGCAGGTATGCTGATGAAATTGTTACCACTAAGATTAAGATAACTCAAAGAGGATAGACCAGAAATATCACTATGAGTATCTGCTTCACCAAAAGTGCACATATTGCAATTTGACAATATAAGATTTGCAAGCTTCGAGAGTCGAGTAAGAGATGCTGGTATGCTGATGAAATTGTTACCACTAAGATCAAGTTCTTCCAAACAGGATAGACCAGAAATATCACGTGGAATATCTCCTTCACAAAGATTGCAGTCCCTTAGTTTTAGCTCTCTTAAAGAACTCAAACCTGACAACAAAGGCAACATCCGAGCCATGGGATTCGTCCTTCTTCCTTGGATTACCTTGAAAACAGAAGGCAAATTTGGTAGTAACTTATATGATGGTCCCTTGCGCCCATTGAAAGACAGAACTTTAAGGTTTTTAAATTGAAAAATGGAGGATGGTGGTTCTGTTATGGCTGTTTCACTCAAGTCAAGCTCTTCCAAAAACTTTGCTTGCTGCAAATTCTCCGATAAATTTTCCACTCTATAACAACCGGAAAGATCTAGAGTTTTTAGGCGTTCCATTTTCCCATCAATATCCGGAAACCTTACAAGATTTGAGCAACCCGAAAGAATTAATGTTTCAAGAGATTCCATTCCAATTTTGGTTGGAAGAGTCCTAAGACTTTTGCAATATCTTAAATTCAAAAGTTTAAGGCTCTTAAGCACCCCGATTGATGGATGAACATCCACTAATTTGGTACAACCTTCCAAAATCAAAACCTCAAGATTTGATGCTGTTGTGAAGTCTGGTGTCTTGATCAGGTTTTGAGACCCACTGAGGTTCATTATTTTCAAGTTAAACAAGGGCTGTTGAAGACCATAATAAATTAGAAACAAATGAGAAAACATAATAATGCTCATTTTTGTTTTTTTGTTTTACCTTAATTAAAGTTTAATAATTTATATTAAAATAAGCTAAAACACAAGGATAAGATGAGTTAATTCTTACTCTATTTCCCTTCCATAGTTGTTGAATGTGACTATATGGTAAAAGAAGTGGAACAAGGTTGTCCGGTTGAAAGCTTGAAGGCAAGTATCTTAAAGGGTATCCTGTCCAATCTAAAAGTCGTAGTTCATTAGAAAGATATTTGAGATCATCACAATTTGAAAGGCAAAGCACTTTGAGCAATCTCAGTTTTTTCATCTTCAAGAAGGTATCCACACTCAAATTGAGCATCTTGTTTGATTCCCTAATATCCATGAGCAAAACAAAAATGAGCTTCAAAATATACAAAAACATTCAATATCTAAAAGAAATGTTGCATCCATATTGTTTTTTAAGTACTCGTATCTAATACATATATCTAATGCACATTCGTATATGGGTATTAAGATATGATCCTTTAAGAACCTTTTAAATACGTGAAAAAAATAATTTTTAAATTTTTTTTGAATATACCCATATTAAAGAGATACTTATATCTAACAATCACATCCGATGTTAAATTACCTAATCCTAAAAAAATGAATTAATATGTTGATTTATATTTGGTCCACAAACAATGCATAATTTACAAGTTAATGAACTAAAAAATGACACATAATTAAAAATGAAACCATTTTCATTAGAAAAATTTTGATGACATGTTATAATCTAATTCGTTGATATACACTTTTAGTACATTAAATATATACCATTAATATTTCAAAAATACATAAATTTCTCTTTTGATTCTTTTGAAAAAGTAAATATGTTGCTAGATAAATTTTATAATTAAACATTGAAATATTGAATGTCGAAAGTTTTATCATAGTTTTTTTTTATCATATTTAAAAATAATAATTATTTACATTACACATAGATATAAGTTTATGTGTGTCTTCTTACCTTTTATTATCGATGATTATGCCTTCAATCATTTTTGTAGCCTAAAAAGATCAAGAATAGACAATAAGAAATTAAAATAAATGGTGAATAATGTAGGATAGAAAAGAAATAGTATGTAACTTTTGTTGAATGACTTACAGTGTTTTTTGTTAGGACATGATGGACGTCTCTTTCCTCCCATAATCTGCAACGTTTTCCAGGTTCATCAACACATTTTTCTTTAACAATTGTTCTTCCCATTTCTTGCAACAAGTCATGCATCTTCAAATATTTGTTGTGTTCATCGACTTCTAGGAGAGATTTTTTAACCAGAACATCAATTCCGATATCAGAAAAAAATTCACAACCATCCAATACTTTGATTACAAAATTTTTCTTCTCCCCATTGAAGAAGCATGCTATATCTAAAAATATATTCTTCTCCCTTTCTTCCAGTCCATCAAAACTGATTCGGAGTTTATCGAGAATTTCTTTATTAGAATATCTTTTAAGTCTTTCAATCGCACTTCTCCATTGAGTCGCATCTCTACCGCACAAAAAGGAACCCAAGACTTCAAGAGCTAAAGGGAGTCCACCAGCATAATTTACAACATGTTTAGAAAGCTCAATGAAATCATCTTTCTGCACTGTATTACTATGAAAAGCTTTCAGACTGAAAAGTTGAAGCGCATCTTTGGGATTCAATGTTGTGGGCTCATACATATCATCAACTGGCCAAGATCGAAGTAAATGTTCTTCTCTTGTTGTTACAACGATTCTACTTCCTAATCCGTACCAATCGTGCCTTCCAACCAAGCATTTTAGGTGTTGTATGTTATCAACATTATCAAGAACAACAAGAACCTTTTTGTGAGACAACCTATGGCTAATTATGTCACTCCCTTCATGAACATCGAAAAAGTTGAAGCATTCACCCTGAAAGATCTGTGAAAGAAGTTGTTTCTGTAAAGAAACTAGTCCGCATTTGTCTGAAACTTCTCGAATATCAGCAATAAAACTTTTACCTTCAAACTGAGATGACATTTGAGTGTAAACAACTCTTGCGAGTGTCGTTTTACCGATACCACCCATTCCACAAATTCCTATAATGCGGACATCATCTTCCCCAATGTTTATTTTCAAAAATAAATCCTCCAAGCGTTCACTAATTCCAACCAAGTTGCTATGAGTAGCTGGATATGTCTGACATAGTTTTGCTGATATCTTATTGACAATGTCTTTAATAAATTCTGATTCATGCCTAAAAAAAAAAGAGGAAAATTTAATGTTTTGAATAAAATTTTGTTGATATGTTTCAAATACACTTTCTTTTTCAATGAATCATCAAACATAATATAGTTTGGAAGTAAACAAGAACCAAGAATAAGAAAGCAAGATCTGTTGCGGAGCCAGAATACAAAAGTTTGCTCTTTTATTGAAATATGACACTTTTCAATTAAACAGATGGGATTAGAAAGAAAAAAAAGTTATACATATATATCCAAAAAACTAGAAAATAAAGAAGAAAAGAAAGAATTACCTGTTATGTAAATGCCATCCCTTGATTGCAGCCACTTGAATTAAAGCATTTCGCCATCTTTGGATCTTCTCACTATCTTCTTTGTATCTCTCTTTATGTCTGGCAAAGGCTTCTTCCACTTTCTCTTTTTGTTTTCTTAAATCAGATGGACCAACATGGTAAAAAATTGGAAACACTTTATGGCCGTCGTTGTTATGTTGTTTAACAATCTCAGCAAGCTCCTCCAAGCACCAACTTGAAAAGGCATAAGTTTGTGAAAAAACGATTACCGAGCACCATGATTGCTGAATTGCTTTAAAGAGTTCAGGTGCGATCTCTTCGCCGGCCTCCAGCTTTGGATCATCTCTGAAAGTGACGATCCCACTCCTACTTAGAGCATCATAGAGATGATCGGTAAAGTTGTTGCGGGTATCTTCACCTCTGAAACTCAAGAAAACATCATATTTTTTTCTAGAAATGGAGGAAGAAGTTGAAGGTAACGACAACATGAGGATGTATGAAAGGAGAAGGATATTTCAATCTGGTGTTCAAAATCAGAAATAATGAATATATGAGGAAAAACATATGAAAAATAGAAGAGGGCCGGGTGATATGTTCTTTCCATGAAGGTGAGACGGTTTGCATTTTATGTACTTAACAATGAAAGATAATAATTAAAAACATTAGTATTCGAAATGAAAGGGAGTAGGTGTGGAAATTCGGGGTTATTGATGTTGTTTCCGGGAAGACTCCAAGAAGGTGAGAGTAGACAAAAGACACTCAAATTTCTCAAATATCTTAAACATTTGGGATTTGACAAGCTCAATTACTTCCAGAACCGGCGACCTGGGTTCCAAATTCCAATAATTCTTTTCCGCGAAAATCAAACTAATCAAAGATATATAGATGAATAAATAAAAATAAAAGAGTGAGGAATTAAGGATAAAAGTATATATTCAAATCTCCCTAATTTCAGGAATCAAAGAGTTGATACACGAAATGTCAAAGTCAAAGTGAACTGTGACTAGGAGATATACTGACTAATGAAGTTTTAATCCCACAAGTAATTTTACAAGCTTTTCCCAGAGGTTTTAGGTGAAACACTGGGGACATTTTAAGCGGTGAAAATCTCCTCTCAAATTTCTATGGTTTTGTTACTAGAATGAAAATAAAATTTTAATAAATAAAAAAATGAAAACCAATTAAAATGTGCACATTTAAATTATGTAAAAAGGAATGAATTAAGTGACTAAAATTTTAAATGGTATAAAAGAATGTAACCAACATTTGGGATATGTATAGAATATGAGCTCATGTTGAATATGAGTATGAATAAAAAATTCAAATTTGTTTGATATATACGAAGGAATGTAAATAAGTCTAGAATGATTAAATTAAATAAAAGATGTAAACAACGTAAATGTGTAAAAAATAATAATTAAGAGGACAAGGTTGGTTAAGTAGGGGCAAAATACAAATAAAAGTATTTTTTTCTAAAAAAAATTATTGAAAGAATAATTACCGGAATGGCCCTATTTCCCCGAAAACATGTCCACGTCAGCGCGTTGTCAGGTGACGAAGCAGGAAAATGCTTTCTTGAGGAAGCGTTTTGCCCGTGTCTCCTGCTATTAATTTTGGGGTTAGGGTTAGGGTTTTGGGGTTTTTAAGTTTAGGGTTTTAAAGAAAAAATTAAATAAATAAGGGATTAGGGTTTAAGGTTTCTTAATTAAATTAATTATAAATTTTTCAAAATTGGATTAGGTTTCGTGTTTATGGTTTTTAAAGAAAAAATCAATTAAATTAGGGTTTAGGGTTACTTGAGTAATTTAATTAAAAATTTTAAAAAAATCATATTAGGGTTTAGTGTTTAGGGTTTTTAAGGAAAAATCAAATAAATTAGGGTTTAGGGTTACTTGAGTAAATTAATTATAAATTTTAAAAAATAGATTAGGGTTTAGTGTTTAGGATTTTTAAGGAAAAATTCAAATAAATTAGGGCTTGGGGTTTAGGTTTACTTAATTAAATTATTTGTTAATTTAAAAAAGCTCGTACATGGACGCTCTTTTGCTACAGTAGCTCCTGAAAAAAATAATTTCGAGAAGACGTTTCTGAGCAAATAGTGTCAAAAACGCTTTAATATTTTTTTAAATCAAATAATATAGAAATATTCAGAATATTGACTTATTTAAAAGAAAATCTATTTTATTAAAAATATTAAAGTAAATTACAATTACTTTATTCAAAACAACGTTTTATTTTATTAAATGAAATAGTATAGAAATATTCAAAATATTGCCTTATTTAAAAGAATTTCTATTATATTAAAAATGTAAAAGTAAATTTCTATTTTATTACATAAATCATATAGAAGAATTTCTATTTTATTACATCAAATAATATCAAAATATTCAAAATGTTTGTACAAATATATAAAAATAAAAATCAATCTCCGTGCCCACCGAATTCAGTGTCACATGGCGGCCGTCGACGGTTACGCGCTGGATTCCTCCTTTGTCCAGCTTCCAGCGGAGGTTGTGGTTGCTCCGGCGGGGATTCTAGTTCCTTCGGTAGGGGATCTGGTTGTCGGTGTTGGGATGATGAGCCACCTTGATAGAATAGTGACTGTGGAGGTGTTTGCATCACGAACGGCGAAGCTGTTTAAAACCCATATGGTGATGAGAATTGGTAAAAAGAAGAGCTCCCCGCCCCTCTTGCGATCCCTCGTGCAATGGAGGCCTATACATCGGCGATCCACTCGGCATAATCAAAAATGGAGATGAACCGGGCCATGGACTCCAACCTGCCATAGGACTAGAAAAAGGAAACATATAAGGGTTAGGATACATAAAAGGGCTAGGATACACACCTGGCATCATTTGAAAAGGCTGTGTCGTAGGTATCGTCAGTTGAAGTGCTGGGTCGAGTGACTGTGTCGGTGCTGTTGCTGGGCCTGGTGATTGTATGGGCGCTGTTGATGGGCCGGGTGATTGTGTGGGCGCTGTTGATGGGCCTGCGTCGTCGTCCCTTCTTCTTGGATTTAAAAGGCCACGTTGTTCCCTTTGGACACGCAATTGCCGCTGCCTCTCCTCTGCCGACAGTAAATATGGCTTGCCATGGATCCTAAACCATGACATGTATTTCGGCACGTACACTAACTCTGGAACGATGATCGGTTCCCGAGTAGGTATATAATCATACTGATCTTAACACATTTGGTTGCAGTGTGACCAGAATCTCGGCCAATCCGTATGCAATTGTCGTAGGTCAATTTTGTGATGATCATCCAACACCTCAGGTGCCACGGGAATCGGTTGTCGGAGTCTAAATTGCCGTAATACTCTGTCCGACTGGTGCATCTCCACGGTCGCAAAGTTGACCAATGGGACTTTCATATGCCAAGCGTTTGGATTTTGGAAGTACTCATCCGGAATTACTGCCCGAATTACCGGATCCTCATATGGTGTCCATTGAAACTATATGAACATGATGGAAATATTAGTTACATACATAATACATAATACATAATACTAAATACTAAATACCAATCGACTATCTCATGATGGAAATATCTATTTTATTTAATACTTACTTGTGCTTCCAACCATTGGTCTAATAGAAGCCGTATATCTTCAAGAGAGGTAGGTAATCGAGCATAACTTGCCGAATGGTTCCACCTAATTAAATAAATTTTTAGCATACGATTATATTTTAAATCTACGTAATAATTGTAAAATCTAATATAAAATTTACCTCGTTATGAGTGGGAATGTATATGGGTGGTCCACTCGAGGACGTAAAAATGGAAAGCGAAACCGTGCCTATGACTGCAGTAGTGATAGGCAACCTTCGATTTTTGCTTTATTTGGTCGCGTCGCCCCGCACATCTCCCGGTACAATGTTGCCAACACGGTAGACCCCCAACTAAATTCACCAGCTGCTCTAAAATCAACGAGTGTCAGCAGCCATCTTAGATGTACAAGGTTCCATGACAAGTCCGACATCAGATAACCTCCAATTATCTGAAGAATGTATGCCTGAGCATATCGGATTCTTTCTAGTTCGGTAGAATCATCATCCGGCTCCGGGAATGTGTCTCGTAACAAGCCCATCTCGATCCAACCTCCGTTAATATTCTCCGAAATAGCGCCCAAAAGCTCGTAGCATACCGCTCCCCAATCACCAGATTGAACTGACCCGGTGACTACGTACCCGTCCACTGGCAATCCCAATTGCAAATTGATGTCTTCCAGCGTTATAGTACACTCTCCACATGGAAGATGGAATGTGTGCGTCTCGAGTCTCCACCTCTCAATCAACGCACTGATGAGTTTCGGGTCCAACTTGCATCCTTGGCCTACCGCCGCCACGTGCCAAAAACCCGCTTCCCGCAGATAATTCTCTACCAACGATGATGGAGGACCATGCATATTATGAATATAGCATTGCAATATCCGATCTACAGACTTTTATAAGAAATAATAAAATAAAAATTATTTAAAATTGCATAAATCAAAAAAATCTTAAATAATATTTAAAAATTAAATTTAACACTTACCATTTTCATTTGTTCGATGGATATGTGCTCGAGACGAATTAATTCTCCGGCCATTGCTAACACGATCAAATTTTTATGATTTAAAAAAAATTCAAAAAAATAAAATTAAAGCTTTTTTTAAAATAATTAAAAAAATTATTTGCTTTTTTTAAGAGGAATTTGAGAGGAAATTGAGAGAAATTTGAGAGAATATTAGAGAGAAATTGAAAGAAAGGATTTAGGTGTGAAAAAAAATGAAAGGGGGGGTTTTATAGTTTTTTTTTACCGTTGGGGGGGTCACCAACGGTCAAAAAAGTAGCTGTTGCTACTGTTCACGCGCGGGCAAAACACTTCCTCAAGGAAGCGTTTTCCTGCCTTGTCACCTGACAATGTGCTGACATGGACGAATTTTCGGGGAATTGGGTCATTCCGGTAATTAATTTTTTATCGGACCTATTTCAGTAATTTAAAAAAATGAGCTTTTGGTATTTTGCCCGTTAAGTAGTTTACCACAGTTAATGCTTCTTTCCCGATTGGCCCATTATAAAATTGAAAAAATTTTGCATCAGTTTTAGTTGTGGCCCTTCTTCCTCTGCTTCCTCGTAGATATTACGTTTCCGTTTTATGTGAGAAGTGCTACCTACTGATGGATAATCGTTTTGAGCAGAGTGTTGGTGGATGTGTTCAAAATTGGGAGAAGATTGAGTGGTATGTCACTGCAACTCTTTTATTTCTTCCAAATCTTTCTCATACACTATTCTAATACCACACTTCTTCACCTTACCCTCTAGATCTACCTGAGAAAGACATCCGGAGCTCATCGTATTTTTTATCTAAGCAATTTGTTGTCCATAAATTATTGGTTTCACAGTCACCATATTTATCCTCCATGGAAATTGGATATAATATATGCTTTATCCGCCAAAAACAAAGAAAAAGGTGATATTTAATTATGTGCAGGTGAAATCCTCTATCCACCGACGAACTACTCCAAGCAAAATTTAGAGAAATTTTACCTCGATATAATTTACGGGTGGCTTGTTCAAATTTTCTATACAAGATAGATCCATTACAACTGATAATCTCGCTTGACGCATCATCATCGACAAAAATGCAGCAACAAGCAACTCCAATCCATTGACTATCATTCCGAAGGTTGATAGGTTGGGGTATCTTAATTGAAGAGCCACTTTTTTGTTGGCCAAACCATTCTGGGATTTCACTTCCGGGCATAACAATATCAAACGGTTTTCTTGAATTTGCAAATTCCAGCAAAATAAAACACAAGTCGTTTGGCAACTAAAACCATAAATTCTCAAGTATGAGATTTTGTAAGGGAGAAAAAATAGAGTAATCGACCTTTAGATGTTTTTCCAGCAGTGTTAATGCATTGATATTCTCAGCCAATTTGAAGCAGCTAATGGCTTTAACGGTAGCCCCGTACACTGGATTGCATATTAATGGACTTGGAACTACTTCAAGTGAAGAACAACCATCTATCCACACCTCTTTTATACTTGGTAGCTCAGGCAACGATTTAAGCATCTTGCAATCTGACAAGTGACAATCTAATAGAATGAAGCGTGGAAAGTCGAATAATAGATGCAGGTATGTTGATGAAATTGTTACCACTAAGACCAAGATCTGTCAAGGAGGATAGGCAAGAAATATCACGTGGAATATCTCCTTCACCAAGATTGCAGTCCCTTAGCTTCAACTTTCTTAATGAACTCAAGCCTGACAATGAAGGTAACATCGGAGCCATGGAATTTGTCCTTCCTCTTCGATTAACTTGAAAAGAGAAGGAAGATTTTGTTGTAACTTAGATTATCTTTTGCATCCATTGAAAGACAGAACTTTAAGATTTTTAAATTGGAAAATGAAGGATGGTGGTTCTGTTATGGCTGTTTCACTCAAGTCGAGCTCTTTCAAAAACTTTGCTTGCTGCCAATTCTCTGATAAAGTTTCAATTCTATAAACATCAAGAGTTTTTGGACGTTCCATTTTCCCATTAATCTCCGGAAACCTTATAAGACTCGATCAACCCGAAAGAATTAATGTTTCAAGAGATTCCATTCCAATTTTGGTCGGAAGAGTCCTAAGACTTTTGTAATCTCTTAAATTCAAAAGTTTAAGGCTCTTAAACACTCCGATGGATGGATGAATATCCACTAATTTGGTACAACCTTCCAAAATCAAAACTTCAAGATTTGATGCTGTTGTGAAGTCTGGTGTCTTGATCAGGTTTTGGAACCCTTTGAGGTTCATCATTTTCAACTTATTCAAGGGCCGTTAAAGGCCATAATAAATTAGAAACAAATGAGAAAACATAATAATGCTCATTTTTGTTGTTGTTGTTTTTTTTTTACCTTAATCAAAGTTTAATCATTTATATTAAAATAAGTTAAAATGATGAGTTAATTCTTACTTTATTTCCCTTCTACAGTTGTTCAATGTGATTATATGGTAAAAGAAGTGCGACAAGATTGTCTAGTTGGAAGATTGAAGGCAAGTATTTTAAAGGATATCTTGTCTGATATCTAAAAGCTGTAATTTATTATAAAGATATTTGAGATCATCATAATTTGAGAGACAAAACACTTTGAGCAATCTCAATTTTTTTTTTATCTTCCAGAAGACATTGACATTCAAATTGAACATATTATTCGATTCCCTAAAAAAATATGGACAAAACAAAAACGAGGTTCAAAGTACACAAAGGATTCAAAACCTAAAAGCTATGTTGTTTCGATATTAGTTTTTTAAGTACCCGTGTCCGATAGTTATATTTTATCATAAGATTCTTATGCATATCAGAATATGGGTATTAAGATATGATCCTTTAGAAACTCTTTAAATACATAGAAAAAAACCTTTTTAAAAAATATCCATACCCATATTTATATCTAATAATTAAAAATGCTTGGACGGTTTGTATTTTATGTTTTTAATTATAAGATTATGAAAATAATAATTAGAATATAATTTTGAATACACTCTTTACACAGTAGGTTGTTCAGTACATTAGGTGAGGAGAACAACAATGTAACCTTAAAATATGAACAAATCCAGACTGTCACCTTCAATTCACCATCAACCTAATTCTAAGAGTGACATTTATGTAATATTTTTGTCAAGCCCAAAATAATTCATAATCATCAAAGAAATTTATAACTTAAAAAATTTAAGATTCAAATCTAAACTAATTTAAACTCAAGATGATTTGAATTATCACATAAAAATTGAACTCTACCTCAAACCTAAAATAACTTAAAAAAAACTTCAAACTTGAATTGAGAAATCTACATATATCTTGTTTTCTAACTATTTTTTAGTTTTATTACACCTTTAAGAAATATATTACTTGGGAAAAATAAAGGAGTTAGTGAGAATGAGGATGATAGAGGTTAATGTGAACATGAATGATTAAGTCAGTAAGAACTTTGCATAGCATGGGTACTATAGATATTTGTAAACATTTCACCCTTTCTAATTATCGTTTTCTGCTTATTGGGTAAATAAAAGAAAAGTTATCCAAAATTCCTTTTTAGAATTTTTTTTTTGACTCTTTTGTGAATATAAATGATCCATGCATATTGTCACGTAAACTGTCATGTTAATGTCATTAAAATTTTGACAATTTAGACAACTTTTTCATTCAAAACAAAATAATTTGACTAAATTTTAATGACAAAATGAGTAAATATTAAGGGCTAAATTTGTCTTTATGCCAAAAACTTAAAGCCAGATTTGATTCGGTCCATATTAACTCAATTCACTCAATTGACATATCTACATATATCTCGTTCTCTAATTATTTTCTACTTTTCAAATATTATCAAGCTCGAGCTTGTCTCAAAATTTAAAGCTTGATATTCAGTTCAAGCTAAGCTCAAGAGATAATCTAGTTGCTCGAGCTCGAATCCAAATAAGTTTATTTATCAATTTTTGTACTCAAACTCGAACTCGATTAAACTTGTTTATCAATTTTCATACTCAAGATCTAACTTGAGCTCGAGCTTGACTCGATAATTAAACTTAAGGCTAATAATATATATATATATATAATAATGTAATTTAATAAAAATGTATGTTAAAATTGAAAAGCTCAGTAAGGCTCGTGAGCTATTCAAGCGGAGTATTACTAAGCTAGTATTCGGTTCAATTGATAGCTCAAGTCCGAGATCGTCTCAATTATTATCAAATCAAGTTTGAGTTTTTTTCTATGGCGAACACCCCCATATTGGCGAATCCTTCAATATCGGCGAACTCTCTAATATTGGCGAGTTACCACAAAGTGGCGGCCCGATTACTTTGGGGAACTAAGAATATGAGCTGGATTTGAAGAACTTGCATGCAAGATATGTTTATAGATTATGTTTCCTTTCTAGAAGATTTAGTATTTATTAGCATAATAAATTTTTTATTTATTAATATAAAATCTTTGTTATTTCTTTTCATATTTAGGAGTTTTTTATATTATAAATATCTTTTTTTTATTGTTCAAATGTTGTGAGTAAAATATATAAAAAACTTTAGCAAACAATTTTGTTGCTAAATTTCTTGTTTATACTCTATAACTATTTCTTCTTTAGTATCGAAATTCCAACAATTATCATGTAATCTAGTAATTGTTTATATTTATTAAAAGTGTATCTATTACACTTTTAAAAACTTACAATTTTCACGTCATAAAAAATATACATGTGAGATTAGGGGTGAACAAAATCCGATTCGATATGAAAAATGCAATAAAAATTTTAATTTTTGAATTACATAGTTCGAGTTATTAGAGTTAATCGAATTATTCGGATCAACTCGAATAAAAAAAATCATTTTTTTCGGTTTAACTCAAATATGAATTATACAATTCAAGTTATCCGAAAATCCGAATAAGAAAAAGTAAAACTATATTGTTTTGATAAATGTTTACATTTTCTAAAGTTAAAAGTCAAAATTTTCAGTTTAATATGAAATTTTTAACTCAACTCGACTCAACTCAATCGAATATGTGAAATGAAAAATGTAGAAATTTAAATATTCTTAAGCTATAATTGTCACCTGAGCAGAATCATTGGCATTTAACAGTTCGTGAAAGAATTTATTCGATAAATTTTGTTACTTAAATGACTCAACTGAGGGATTTAAATGATTTTTATAAAATACTTAGAAAATTTTTTAAACCATTAAGCCAAGTTAGAAAATTATTTTTTAAATTAATTCCCTAATTAGGGATTTCTAAGATTATTTCCAATAACATGTTTTTTTATGGGAGGCTACCTCGACATCCAAGATGATGAGGTTCATTGGATTTTAAGTCACCATGGAATTAATATGTAGAGAAGTACAAATGAAATTACAGTGTGAAGGCAGCCTTTAATTTATTTATTTCAGTTTACTTTAATTCATTTAATTTTGATTAAGATTAATAAATTTATTCAATACGCTATATTAAACAAATTAAAAACTTTAATAAACGTCATATTTAAATTACTATTTGAATTTACATTTTATATTAAAAAAAGTTGTATAATTTATATTACATTACATATTAAAAAGAAGTAATTATCTAATAACATAACCCATTTTTGAAACCCCAATTCGCTCGAGTCTATTGTTACTTTAGTGTCTGCTTCCATTTCAACTGGGCAACTTCTGTTGGTCCCTCACTTCCATGCATCCACTAAGTGAGCGAACTTCCATGCTTTTATTGATCTAGGCAGCACCAAGATCATTTTCTTGCACTCAGATCATCTATGTTATTGATATTTTGGCTTACCTCAAACCGATCGAGCAGCTTTAGTTAATCCCACAAGAAACACAACTGTCAAAATCCTTGCTCGTCTCAACCAAAAACCCTAACATGTTTCCCTAAACTCTAACATTGGACAAGACATACCAAGAATCAGTGATAAATGAAAAGGTTTTCAATCCCGTTAGAAGAGATATTACCACTTAAATCTAGCAATTAGTGCATGTTGCTTTCAATGAAATGCATCTACTTCTAAGCTAATTCTTACTTTTTATACATTCAAACATATATTACTGTTTTCTCATCTAAACTATATCCTTAGCTTGAATAATATTAATTTTACTTTAAGCCATGAAGTTTAAATGATACTTCTGTTAGCCCATTTAAGTACTATTCAGCACCCATACAAACTACAAAATGAAGCTATTTAAATACTAAAGAAGCAGGCACTGAATCACACCTAAACACATTACAGGCATCCAATGGTATTTTCTCTTATTATTCCCTTTTTTTTCATAAAGTATTTATATTTAATATTATGTTTGACTTATATATATATATCATCTTCCAAATAGATAAAAAACAATTTTAATAGATTAAATTGGACACATATCATATTTAACAGATTAAATTTTACATATATATATATATATTGTTAAAGTTGTGTCATCCAAATTCTAAGAGACTGCTTGCAATTTAAGTTAAACAAAATATAATTTCTTTTTAGAAGATTTAGTATTTATTAGTATCATATATTTAACATTTATTAGCATAGTTTATTTGACTTACTAATTTAGCCTATAAATAGGTTCTTTTACAACCTTAAAAAATTACACCCATTACAGATTAGAACTCATAACACATTTAGAGAATTTTTTGTTTACGTTTTTTATGGTTCTTTGTTTTTGGGTTTTTGGGGTTTAGTTTTTATCTCCATCTTTTGTACTCTTCGTTCTTTTGCCATTATAGTAAAATTATATTTGCCAGTGGTTTTTTATCCTCTTTGGAGGGATTTTTCCACGTTAAATTTGTGTGTTCAATTTCTCAATTTATTCCGCTATTTTTTACTTGTTGTTTAATCGGGTCGATCCTAACATATATTTAATCTTATTATTCCCCTTGAGATTGATCATTTTCAATTTATACATGGGATGTTGAAAACAATAATAAATTGAAGAGGAAAAAGAAAACACAAGAAAGCTCATTTCTATTCATATTTTTTTATTCAAATCTTAATAGCGTATATTAAAATAAGGTAAATCATAAGGATCAAATGAATTTAATTCTCAATTTATTTCCCTTTCATAGTTGTTCAATGTCATTATATGTTAAGAGAAATGCGATAAAATTGTTTGGTTGGAAGTTTAAAGGCAATGATCTTGAAGGACATCCTTTCCAATTTAAAAGTTGTAACTCATTAGAAAGATATTTGAAATTATCACAATTTGAGTGAAAAAGGACTTTGAATAATCTCAACTTTTTTATCTTTGAAAATGTATCAACACTCAATTTGAACTTCTTGTTCAATTCCCTAAAAACAATAGACAAAATAAAATTGAACTTTAAAATATACAAAAACATTCAATATATCTAATACTTGTATTTGATGGATAACCACATTCGATATTGAAATACAATCCTTCAACAGCTTTTTAAATACATGAACATCAAAAAAGAACAACTAGACATAATCATGTCAAAAACATTTTCACAATTTACTTTAAATTACATAAACCTAAATTTACTAAAATTAATATTTTAATTTATATTTAGGGCATTGATAATGCGTATTTTTAAATATTTTCAATGAACCAAATAATGTTTTAATTTATATCAGTATAGTCTCAAGGGAAAAATCAGAAAAAAATTTAAGGGGTCGAAATTAAATTGTAATTTTTACGATAGAAAAAAATGCTATTTCACCATTTTAATATATTATATCTTTATAAAAGGACCAAAGCATAATTTTACCTTTACTAATTTAAAATTTTAAAAATTTTAAAGGAGCCATATGAAAAATTTTTCATTTTAAGGTGGCCGAGACCTCTGTCAGCCCCTAATTTCACCATTGTATAAGCCCTTAATTTGTAAAGACCTACATCTCTCTAATGTTTTTTTTTTCGAGGATAATATATTGCTAGATAAATTTCATAAAGATATTAGTGAAATATGAAGCTCTAAAGGTTTTTGACTTTTTTTTATTGAATCTTTGAACATAACAAAATATATATATATATTAATAATAGACATCGATAAATGTGTATGTATATTTTCTTACTTTTTTTACGGTTAATAATTATACATTCAATCATTTTTGTAGTTTAATAGTAATTAAGAAAATAAAATAATTAGAGGACAAGACACACAGGATGAAAGTACTAGGGAGGTCACTCTATTATGGGGATAGGATTAAATTATTCCATGTACTATAAGGGCTAGTTAATATATTATTATGGTTTTATAAAATATTAATTATCACATTAATCAGTACTAATTAGGCATTATAAGAGTTATTTAAATCCTAAAAGACTTGCTTGTTTAATTATTAATTATTGTTTATTTAATGTAGAGGTGCTGATGGGCCGGATTAGGAAGAGTTCGGGTCGGGCCTAAGCATGATAGTAACATATTTTATGCTTGTTCAAACCTTGCCCAACCCTAGATATGAGCTTAAAATTTTACTCAAGACCCGCCCATTTTTGCAAAAGACTAACTCATGCCCATTTTAGATCTGCCTATATAATTTTTTATTTTTAAAATATTTATATTATATTATTTTAATATTTAATAATTTTATACATTTTTTATTTATTGAAATTTTTTATAGTTATCTTAACATTATTTTAATGTTTACATTAGAATAATATTATATATTTAGTATAGGTTTATTTTTTTAATGTGTTCTGAATTATAAAATATAAAGTATTATAAACTTAAAAATTGGCCGAGCTGAGCCGGATTCAAGCTCGAGCCTGACCTATATTTTAGATAAACTTAAATTTTTTGTCCAAGTCCATTTTTGGGCCTAATATTTTTATCCAAACCCTCTCAAATTTCAGTCGAACCTTCGAATTTGAGCAAGTAGCCTGACTAATGAATAGTTCTAATTTAATGTTATAATAAAATTAAAAGTTAATATATAATAGTCTCAAGAATCCATTAATAAATTAATCATTGGAACCATTTATTACTTTGAGCGAATTTCCATACTGATGTTCCTTCAAGTAAGTTGCAATTATGCCATGGTTGAAGATCATCAGACACCGCGCTATTCTATATGCACCAGCAATGGGTGACAGAGATATCATATTCAAATTAATGAATGGAATATTATTTTAATTGATAATATAATAATATTATTTTTTTATAATTATGTTATATGTTATTTATATTATGTGGAGTAAAAGTTTTAAAATTTATTGAAATTTGTAAACAAAATTCAATTAATTAAAAGAGCAAGTGTTAAAAATAAATGTATAAATATAAATACTTTACAAAAAAATATAAAATGAAGAGTTGGAATAATATCATTTGTACTTCAAGCTATAAATTTTAAATGGCACTCTTATTAGAAGGAATTAAACCTATTTAAATACTATTAAGTATTTATGTTTAATCTTCTAAATATGTAAAAAATAATCTTTACGGATTAAATTTAACACATGTTTTTAACTCAATTGAAATTATGATCTAATCTTCGTTAAAGGATTTTTCACCTTATTATTATCTGTTTCGACAGAAAACCTATTTAATTTGTACTTCAAGCCATGGGATTTAAATGATTATTTATTAGAAGGGATTAAATCTATTTAAGTACCATTAAGGATTTATATTTAATCTTCCAAATATATAAAAACAGTTTTGACTAATTAAATTGAACACATAAATTGGTCTCTAACAAAAATAGAATGATTTTTAACTCAGTTGAAATTATAATTAATCCTTATTAAAGGATTCTCACTTTATTATTACTTGCTTCGTCTCCATTTTTGTCTCACAATCTTGTTTCAAGTTGTTTCATCTTCAACCTACAAATAAAATATAGATGTAAGTGAATATATATAATGGAAATAAAATTTTAATTAAAAAAAAGTGAAACCAATCAAAATGTAAACATTTAGATTATGTAAAAAGGAATGAATTAAGTGACTAAAATTTTAAATGGTATAAAAAACAATGTTATCAACATTTGAGATATGTAGATGTTGAATATGAATATGAATATGAATAAAATTTTTTAAAATGTTTTGGCATATAATGGAACGATCATATCTCATATGCAAAACAAGTCTAGAATAATTGTTTAAATGAAATACAAGATGTGTAAACAAAAATTAATAGGACAAAGTTGGTTAAGTAGTTTACCACAGTTAATGCTTCTTTCTTGATTGGCCCATTACAAATTTGAAAAAATTTTGCATCCGTTTTGGTTGCGGCTCTTCTTCCTCCGTTTCCTCATAGATATTACGTTTTCGTTTCATGTGAGAAGTGCTACCTACTGATCCATGGTTGTGAGCAGAGTGTTGGTGGATGTGTTCAAATTTTGGAGAAGATTTGAGTGGTACGGCACTGCAACTCTTTCATTTCTTCCATATCTTTCTCATACACTATTCTAACACCACACTTCTTCACCTTAACACAACTGTCATTTGGTCTAAAATTGGTATTGAAACACAACTCAAGCTCATCGCCTATTTGATCGAAGCAATCTGCTGTCCATAAATTTTTGGTTTCACAGTCACCATATTTATCCTCCAAAGAAAATGGATATAATTCATCACGCGGAAAATAACGAAGAAAAAGGTGATCTTTCATTATGGGCTTGTTAAATTGTTTACATACCCACCGCTTTCTCCAATGAATTGGTCCACAATTTCTACCTTGAAAAATAGATCCATCACAGCTGATAGACTCGCCATTCCTTGAAGCATCGTTATTGACAAAAATGCAGCAACAAGCAACTCCAATCCATTGACTATCTTTCCGAAGGTTGATAGGTAGGGGAATCTTAATTGAAGAGTCACTTTTTTGTTGGCTAAACCATTCTGGAATTTCACTTCCGGGCATAATAATATCAAACCAATCTCTTGGATACCGAACCGCCTGCAAAATAAAGTCGTTTGGTAACTAAAACCATAAATTCTCAATTATGAGATTTTGTAAGGGAGAAAAAATAGATTAATCGACCTTAATATGTTCTTTCAGCAGTGTTAATGCATTGGTTTTCTCAGCCAATTTGAAGAGTTAATGGCACTAATTTTACCACAACCCACTAAATTGCATACTTTTGATGGACTTGCAACTACTTCAAGTGAAGAACAACCATCTATTGTCACAGTTCTTATATTTGTTGGTAGCTCAGGCAACGATTTAAGCATCTTGCAACTGACAATTTAAGCAATTTAAGCCTGGAAAGTTGAGTAAGAGCCAAAGGAATGGTGAGGAAATTCTTACCACTAAGATAAAGATGTACCAAAGAGGATAGACCAGAAAGATCACTATGAATATCGGCTTCACCAAGAGTGCACATGTTGCAATTTGACAAGTCAAGAACATGAAGTTTTGAGAGTCGAGCAAGAGATGCAGGTATACTGATGAAATTGTTACCACTAAGATCAAGATGACGCAAAGTGGATAGACCAGAAATATCACTATCAGTATCTGCTTCACCAAAAGTGCACATGTTGCAATTTGACAATATAAGATCTGCAAGCTTTGAGAGTCGAGTAAGAGATGCAGGTATGCTGATGAAATTGTTACCACTAAGATCAAGACGCCACAAAGAGGATAGACCAGAAATATCACGTGGAAGATCTCCTTCACAAAGATTGCAGTCCCTTAGTTTTAGCTCTCTTAAAGAACTCAAACCTGACAACATAGGCAACATCCGAGCCATGGGATTCGTCCTTCTTCCTTGGATTACCTTGAAAAGAGAAGGCAAATTTGGTAGTAACTTATATGATGGTCCCTTGCGCCCACTGAAAGACAGAACTTTAAGATTTTTAAATTGAAAAATGAAGGATGGTGGTTCTGTTATGGCTGTTTCACTCAAGTCGAGCTCTTCCAAAAACTTTGCTTGCTGCAAATTCTCCGATAAAATTTTCACTCTATAACAACCGGAAAGATCAAGAGTTTTGAGACGTTCCATTTGCCCATCAATCTCTGGAAACCTTACAAGACTTGAGCAACCCGAAAGAACTAATGTTTCAAGAGATTCCATTCCAATTTTGGTTGGAAGACTCCTAAGACTTTTGCAGTCTCTTAAATTCAAAAGTTTAAGGCTCTTAAGCACTCCAATTGATGGATGAACATCCACTAATTTGGTACAACCTTCCAAAATCAGAACTTCAAGATTTGATGCTGTTGTGAAGTCTGGTGTCTTGATTTGGTTTTGGGACACTTTGAGGTTCATTATTTTCAAGTTAAACAAGGGCTGTTGAAGACCATAATAAATTAGAAACAAATGAGAAAACATAATAATGCTCAATTTTGTTATTTTGTTTTACCTTAATCAAAGTTTAATAATTTATACTAAAATAAGCTAAAACACAAGGATAAGATATATTGAGTTAATTCTTACTCTATTTCCATTCCATAATTGTTGAATGTGACTACATGGTAAAAGAAGTGCGACAAGATTGTCCGGTTGGAAGGTTGAAGGCAAGTATCTTAAAGGATACCCTGTCCAATCTAAAAGCCGTAGTTCATTAGAAAGATATTTGAGGTCATCACAATTTGATAAGCAAAGCACTTTGAGTAATCTCAAATTTTTCATCTTCAAGAAGGTATCTGCACTCAAATTGAGTATCTTGCACGATTCCCTAATAATCATGAGCAAAAAAAAAATGAGCTTCAAAATATACAAAAACATTTAATATCTAGAAGCTATGTTGCATCGATATTGTTTTTTAAGTACTCCTATCCAATACTTATATCTAATGCACATCCATATATGGGTATTAAGATATGATCCTTTAAAAACTTTTTAAATACATGAAAAAAACCTATTTAATTTTTTTTTTGAATATACTCATATTAAAGACATACTTATATCTATCAGTCACATCCGAGTTTAAATTACCTAATCCTAAAAAAATGAATTAATATGTTGATTTATATTTGGTCCGCAAACAATACAAATTCTATATAAGTTAATGAACCGAACAATGACACGTAATTAAAAATGAAACCATTTTCATTAAAAAAAACTTTTGATGACATGTTACAATATAATTCATTGATATACACGTGCATTAAATATATACCATTAATTTTCACAAAAAAAAGTATACCATTAATATTTTAAAAATACATACATTTCCCTTTTGATTCTTTTGAAAAAGTAAATATGTTGCTAAATAAATTTTATATGTAAACATTGAAATATTGAGTATCAAAGGTTTTGCTATAGTTTATTATCATATTTAAAAATAATAATTATTTATGGTAATTATTTACAGTATACATAAATTTATTATGAGTGTTTTCTTACCTTTTATTATTGATGATCATACCTTCAATCATTTCTGTAGCCTAAAAAAATCAAGAACATAAAATAAGAAAATAAAATAAATAATGTATAATGCAGGATAAAAAAATAAATAGTATGTAACTTTTGTTGAATGACTTACTGTGTTTTTTGTTAGGACATGATGGACGTCTCTTTCCTCCCACAATCTGCAACATTTTCCAGGTTCATCAATACATTTTTCTCTAACAATTGTTCTTCCCATCTCTTGTAACAAGTCATGCATCTTCAAATTTTGTTGTGTTTATCAACTTTTACGAGAGATTTTTTAACGAGAACATCAATTCCAATATCAGGAAAAAACTCACAACCATCTAATACTTTGATTACAAAATCTTTATTCTCCCCATTGAAGAAGCATGCTATATCTAAAAATATATTCTTCTCCCTTTCTTCCAGTCCTTCAAAACTGATTCGAAGTTTATCGAAAATTTCTTTATTAGAATCTCTTTTAAGTCTTTCAATTGCACTTCTCCATTGAGTCTTATCTCTATCGCACAAGAAGGAACCCAAAACTTCAAGAGCTAAAGGGAGTCCGCCAGCATAATTTACAACATGTTTAGAAAGCTCAATGAAATCATCTTTCTGCACTGTATCACTATGAAAAGCTTTCAGACTGAAAAGTTGAAGCGCATCTTTGGGATTCAATGTTGTGGGCTCATACATATCATCAACTGGCCAAGATCGAAGCAAATGTTCTTCTCTTGTTGTTACAACGATTCTACTTCCTAATCCGAACCAATCGTGCCTTCCAACCAAGCATTTTAAGTGTTGTATGTTATCAACATTATCAAGAACAACAAGAACCTTTTTGTGAGACAACCTATGGCTAATTATGTAACTCCCTTCATGAACATCGAAAAAGTTGAAGCATTCACCATGAAAGATCTGTGAAAGAAGTTGTTTCTGTAAAGAAACTAGTCCGCATTTGTCTGAAACTTCTCGAATATCAGCAATAAAGCTTTTACCTTCAAAATGAGATGACATTTGAGTGTAAGCAACTCTTGCGAGTGTCGTTTTACCGATACCACCCATTCCGAAAATTCCTATAACGCGGACATCATCTTCCCCAATGTTTATTTTCAAATATAAATCCTCCAAGCGTTCACTAATTCCAACCAAGTCGCTATGAGTAGCTGGATATGTCTGACATAGTTTTGCTGATATCTTCTTGACAATGTCTTTAATAAATTCTGATTCATGCCTAAAAAAAACAGAGGAAAATTTAATTTTTTGAATAAAATTTTGTTGATATGTTTCAAACAAACTTTCTTTTTTAATGAATCATCAAACATAATATAGTTTGGAAGCAAACAAGAACCAAGAATAAGAAAGGAAGATCTGTTGCGGAGCCAGAATACAAAGTTTGCTCTTTTATTGAAATATGGCACTTTTCAGTTAAACACATAGGATTAGAAAGAAAAAGAAGAGTTATACATATATATCCAAAAAACTAGAAAATAAAGAAGAAAAGAAAGAATTACTCGTTATTTAAATGCCATCCCTTGATTCCAGCCACTTGAATTAAAGCATTTCGCCATCTTTGGATCTTCTCACTATCTTCTTTGTATCTCTCTTTATATCTGGCAAAGGCTTCTTCCACTTTCTCTTTTTGTTTTCTTAAATCAGATGGATCAACATGGTAAAAAATTGGAAACACTTTATGGCCGTCGTTGTTATGTTGTTTAACAATCTCAGCAAGCTCCTCCAAGCACCAACTTGAAAAGGCATAAGTTTGGGAAAAAACGATTACCGAGCACCATGATTGCTGAATAGCTTTAAAGAGTTCAGGTGCGATCTCTTCGCCGGCCTCCAGCTTTGGATCATCTCTGAAAGTGACGATCACACTCCTACTTAGAGCATCATAGAGATGATCGGTAAAGTTGTTGCGGGTATCTTCACCTCTGAAACTCAAGAAAACATCATATTTTTTTCTAGAAATGGAGGAAGAAGTTGAAGGTAACGACAACATGAGGATGTATGAAAGGAGAAGGATATTTCAATCTGGTGTTCAAAATCAGAAAAGAATGAATATATGAGGAAAAACATATGAAAAATAGAAGAGGGCCGGGTGATATGTTCTTTCCATGAAGGTGAGAGTTAAAAATGTTGGACGGTTTGCATTTTATGTACTTAATGAAAGATAATAATTAAAAACATTACTTTTCGAAATGAAAGGGACTAGGTGTGGAAATTCGGGGTTATAGATGTTTCCGGAAGGACTCCAACAAGGTGAGAGTAGACAAAAGGAAAGGGAGTAGGTGTGGAAATTCGGGGGTATATATGCAATATTTTTACACATATAAAACCAATTATTATTAAGTATATGAACAATTATTATTAAGTAATAAGCATAGTGATTTTTTCCATTTCCTTAATCTTAAAACCAATGTTGAGGCATTGATGAACATTAAACTTGTCCCTTTTAATGATATAAGCATCACCTAATGTACAATCCTTTGTTTCCAAATGAAAGCGGGCACGTGTGGAAATTGGGGGATGATAGATGTTGTCTCCAGGAAGAATCCAAGAAAGAGTCCACAAAATGGAGCCTACAATAATTGTAAGTAATAATTCAAGTGTTTTACATTATAATTATTAAGTAATTGTGTTTTACATGCTTAACTGCTAGTTTCTTATGTAACATACATATAACTATTTTCTGATAAATTCGATTTTAATTGTTGAGCTTAAAATTCTAAGAATTAACTAACTTGTTAAATGTTTCGAATTAATGTTGGTGTTGGAGTTACATGTTGAAAAAATATGAAATCATAAACTTACTAATTTGATATAATTTTAAGTTGATTGGACTAAGCTAAATTTGATTTGGCCAATTTTTCTCTTTTTTTAGTACATTTTGGACTTTTCACTCATTTAGGTTTTTTTTTATTTTTTTATTTTTATGTATGTATAAAAAATTTTACCATATGCTTTTTACAAAAAAAATACAAGAAGAATAGAAAAAAAAAATCAAAAGTTAAAATTTTGAATAAAAGTCCCCAAATTTTTATTAACTTTACAAACAGAATATCCTAATGTGTTTCTAATAGCTTGGGACAGGTGGTAGCCAGTCAATGGCCACCCATCTGCACCGTACACCTGCCTCAGCCCCTACAGGTATCTTCCGCAGCACAAAATGCCATTTCCTTTTGTTGCACTGCAAGCACACACAACATGCTCCACTGATTTCTGTTAATAAAATCAATCTACAAAATTCAAGCGGGGTAGGTTAGCAATTCTGTGTTTGGAGGCAACAATAGCAGAAAATTTCATCTCTGAGCTAACCCAGGGGCCTTTTCACCATTCTCTCTCTATCACTCGAGGCTCCCATCTTCACCACCAACATCACCAATACACCCGGGCTTCATCACTCTCATCTTCCATTACCGACCACCATCCCAAACAGCTCCCCCTCACCTTTGAACCTCTCAAAACAACAACCTCATTGCCCTCAAGCTCGTAGGTGTGGAAATTGGGGGATGATAGATGTTCTCTCCACGAAGATTCTAAGAAAGAGTTCACAAAATGAACCTAAACTCTAAAATTCAAACAAAAGTAAACTATAAAAATAGTCACTTTTGTTTGCCGCAAATTACATTTTAATCATTTATGTTTAAAATGCTATGTTTTAGCCACTTACATTATCGTTTTGTTACGAAGTAGTCACTCTTTAGTTAAGTTCAGTTATCTCCCTAATGACAATCCAACGTGGCAATCTAAATGGGTTTTAAATGACAACTTGGATTTTCAACTAGGATGTGAATAATTTTTTCAGTTAAAATGAAAAGGAAAACTAAAAAGAAAAAAGAGATGAATGATTTTTCTTTTCCAGTTCAACATGTAATTAATTTAAAATTTTTAATTAATTAAATTTATTTAATTAAAAACCTATTGTCGTACCAATTAGACATCCAAGTTGGCATTTAAAACCTATTTAGAGTGCCACATAGAATTGCCGTTAGGGAGGTAACGGAACTTAATGGTAGAGTGACCACTTCGTAACAAAACGATACGCAAGTGACTAAAACATAAGTGACTAAAATTTAATCTAAGTGAAACAAAAGTGACTATATTTGTAGTTTACCCAAAAAAATCAATCATAATTTAAAAAGTTATATAATATTAAAATACATAAATTTTTTTAAAAATAGAAAAATCATAAACATAAAGAAGAATTTTAAATGGTCTAAAAATACTATGTTATCAACATTTGGATATGCATTGAGTTCATGTTGAATATGAGTACAAATAAAAAAAATTAAAAAAATTTTTATATATAAGAAGGATTATATCTCATAAGCAAATAGGTTTACATAGATGTGTAAAAAAAAACTAATAGGACAAAGTTGGCCCATTATAAAATTAAAAAATTTTTGCATCCGTTTTGGTTGGGGCCCTTCTTCCTCTACTTCATCATAGACATTACGTTTTCGTTTTATGTGAGAAGTGCTACCTACTGATCAATCCTTGGTTCAAAAATTGGAGAAGATTGAGTGGCATATTTTTATGTATTAATTACATATATATTTTAAGCATGATCCTACTAATTTGGGCTGTTTATGGTTTTTCATCTTGTAGGGACTAAATTGAAGACAAAAGGAAATGTTTTTCATCTTGTAGGGACTAAATTGAAGATAAAAGGAAATTTAGGGACAAAAAGCGTGAATTTAAAGACAAAATAGGTTAGCATGCAAAATAGAAAAGAAATGGTGCCGAAAATACAAACTATGAAAGACTTGGGGGTAAAAATTCAAAGAAGAGATTTATAAACATAAGACTCTATTTAAATTTGAATTTTTTAGGATTATTATTTAGATCTAAATTCGACTTTTATCTTTATTTATCTTTTAGAGTTTAAATAGGAACAAACTAGGTTTTTTATTTACTATAAATAGAGGATGGAGTGACATAATTATTCACTCATCAATTATTGTAAAACACTCATTTCCCCTAAGGCTTTAGCCTTTTTGTTCCTTTTATTTTATTTCCCAATAAAATTTCATTCCATTAAACTTACTTCGTTTTCCCAAAAAGCATGAGCCACTAAATTATCTAGCCAAAGGTTGTTGAGATTCCCCAAAAAAGGTTCATGAGGCTTAGGACCCGCACTTAACATTCTCAACGAGTATTCATCATTTCTCTGTATTATGGGACTGATGCTTCTGTCCATGATCTTCTAAAACTGATTTTTTTATCTTGTGCAAAGGTAACCTCTTTGTATATTTTGGAAAGGTTGCACAATCGGTTTGTTAACTTACTGCGTCAAAGGTTGTTGAGCCCAAGAGACAAAATGGCGTGGCATTCGCCATTGAGAAATGATGATCTAATGTAAGACGGTCCCACGAAAGTGAGGATTGGCTAGAGTCAGGTTCCTCTAAATCGTAAGTATAAAGTCTAAGTGGAGTTAGTGGTCATAGGCATCCTCTTCCACTATAACTAACTGGCTTATTTTGTCATGAGAAGGATTATGTACGCCGCTTTTTCTCGGGCGCGACATATGACTAATTATATCATTCCCTTCATGAACATTGAAAAATTTGAAGCATTCATCATGAAAAATCTCCGAAAGAAGTTGTTTCTGTAAAGAAACTAATCCACATTTGTCTGAAACTTCTCGAATATCAGCAATAAAGCTTTTACTTTCAAAATGATGTGACATTTGATTATAAGCAAGTCTTGCGAGTGTTGTTTTACCGAACCACCCATTCCGCAAATCCCTATAATGCGGACATCATTTTCCCCTATGTTTATTTTCAAATATAAATCCTCCAAGCGTTCAGTCATTCCAACCAAGTCACTATGAGTAACTGGGTGACATAGTTTTGCTGATATCTTCTTAATAATCTCTCTAATAAATTCTGATTCATGCCTACAAGAAAATAAATTTTAATTTTATATATGAATAATTTTTTTTCATATTATCAAATGCACTTTCTTTTTCAATGAATCATGAAACATAATATAGTTCGGAAGCAAACAAGAACCAATACACTTTTCAATTAAACACATAGGATTAGAAAGAAAGAAAAATGTTATACATATATATCCGAAAAAGTAGAAAATAGAGAAGAAAAGAGAGAGTTACCTGTTATTTAAATGTCATCCCTTGATTCCAGCCACTTGAATTAAAGCATTTCGCCACCTTTGGATCTTCTCACTATCTTCTTTGTATCTCTCTTCATGTCTAGCAAAGGCTTCTTCCACTTTCTCTTTTTGTTTTCTTAAATCAGATGGATCAACATCGTAAAAAATTGGAAACACTTTATGACCGTCGTTGTTATGTTGTTTAACAATCTCAGCAAGCTCCTCCAAGCACCAACTTGAAAAGGCATAAGTTTGTGAAAAAACGATTACCGAACACCATGATTGCTGAATTGCTGTAAAGGGTTCTGGCGCGATCTCTTCGCCGGCCTCCAGCTTTGGATCATCCCTGAAAGTGACGATCCCACTCTTACATATATAAAGCATCATAGAGATGATCGGTAAAGTTGTTGCGGGTATCTTCACCTCTAAAACTCAAGAAAACATCATATTTCTTTCTAGAAATGGAGGAAGAAGTTGAAGGTAATGACGACATGACGATGAGCGAGAGAAAAAAAATGTGGATGTAGTGTTGAAAATCAGAAAATTGATCGCTCAATACGTCTGAAAGAAACTAGAAACAGATCAAATTTCCAGGGAAGAATAAAGGTGGTTTCTAAGCAATTTCTCTATAACCTTTTCATTTTCCAAATGAATGAGAGTAGTTGTGGAAATTGGGGGGTCATAAATGAGTAATGCATATGAATCCAAGAAGGTGGGAGTTGATAAAAGGGAGCCTACAATAATTGCAAGTGTTCTTAAGTTTGTGTTTTACTTTAAATTTTTTGTCAAATCACTTTAAAATAAATAGGAAAATTAATGTTTATTTACTTTGCTGATGTAGTATACACGTAGATTGCCATGCGAATAACATGTTAGTATTTAATTAATTTTTAAATATTTTTTTTATTTTTTTAAATTTTAAAAAATTAATTAAATGATGATATGTCATTCATGTGGCAATCTACATGTATGTTATATCAACAAATTTTAAAAAATTTAATTTTTCCATTAAATTTTAGAGTGAATTGATATAAAACACAAGTTAAAAAAAGCTAAAAAAAATAAAAAATTAAATAAATAACTAAAAAAAATTTTTTATAAAATTTGATGGTTAAATAAATCATTCGACCTGAGGTCTAGCAAGGAGAGATTAACCTACAGAATGAATGAGGAGGACTAAGCCTTACATGGTTTTTTGTTTTTTGTTTTTTTATTTTTTATTTATATTTTATTTTCTTTTTAGATGGCACCAACCCCCTAAAATTGAAATTTTCCTTTGAGGACTCCTAAAATTTTAAATTTATAATGATAAAATTACAGTTTAGCTTTCCCACTCAAAAAAGGATCACACCTCATCAAAAAAAGATCGGTGTTGACTCCCACATTCGTTTTCATTTTTCAAAATCCAAGTTGACCCCGTTTTTATCAAAAAAATGGTGTCAACACCATCAATGTCAAAAATGCCACGTTAAATAACTCCAACACATAAGTTGGTCTCCAATAAAAATAAAATGATTTTTAACTCAATTGAAATTATGATCGATCCTTATTAAAGGATTCTCATTTTACCATTACTTGCTTCGTCTCCATTTTTGTCTCACAATTTTGTTTTAATTTGCCTCATCTTCAACCTATAAGTAAAATATATATGTAAGTGAATATATATAGTGGAAATAAAATTTTAATAAAAAAAGGTAAAATTAATCAAAATATACACATTTCGGTATGTAAAAAGGAATGAATTAAGTGACTAAAATTTTAAATGGTATAAAATTTTAATATATACATGTTTTGGCATATAATGGAAGGCTCATAACGCATATGCAAAACAAGTCTAGAATAATTGTTTAAATGAAGTACAAGATGTGTAAAAAAGAAAAAATTAATATGACAAAGTCGGTTGGACAAAGTTGATTAAGTAGTTTGCCACAGTTAATGCTTCTTTCTTGATTGGCCCTTTACAAAATTGAAACAATTTTGCATCCGTTTTGGTTGCGGCTCTTCTTCCTCCATTTCCTCATAGATATTACGTTTCCGTTTTATGTGAGAAGTGCTACCTACTGATCCATGGTTGCGAGCAGAGTGTTGGTGGATGTGCTCAAAATTTGGAGAAGATTGAGTTGTATCGCACTGCAACTCTTTCATTTCTTCCAAATCTTTCTCATACACTATTCGAACACCACACTTCTTCACCTTAACACAACGGTAATCTGGTCCAAAAAAGGCACTGAAAGACAACTCAGGCTCATCGCATATTTGATCTAAGCAATCTGTTGTCCATAAATTATTGGTTTCACAGTCACCATATTTATCACGCGGAAAATAACGAAGAAAAAGGTGATCTTTCATTATGGGCTTGTGAAAGTATCGACCTACCCACCGGTTTCTCCAATCAATTGGTCGATAATTTCTACCTCGAAAAATAGATCCATCACAGCTGATAGACTCCTTATTCCTTGAAGCATCATTATTGGAAAAAATGCAGCAACAAGCAACTCCAATCCATTGACTATCATTCCGAAGGTTGATAGGTAGGGGTATCTTAATTGAAGAGTCACTTTTTTGTTGGGTAAATGATGAAGTTGGTTCAGCATGCAGCAAACTCAACAGCATGCAGGCCATGAAGACCAAGTCGTGCAGGAGCTGCTGGAACGAGCTGAACTATTCCTATTTTGTTCATCTAGTAATCTTAAGTTAATGTAATGTACTTTAGTTCATTTAGAACTATGTTAGGTTTATGATTGATGTAATTTTGATGACAATTGAGCTGTTAAGTCAGCTTTGTTTAAGTGTGTAAGCTTAGTTTTTCAAGTTTCAATGTATTAGTGGTAGTAGGTGATGATTAGGTATTATTATGCATATTTTGACAAGCAAATTGCTTGGTTTATGTATTGGCATTATGCCATTGTTCAACATATGAATGAAATCAGCTTTGTTCATCAATATTCTCTCAAATTTCCTCAGCTTATTTTCTTCTTTCTTCAACTCGAAATTGTTTGTTTGCTCAGCAAGATTCGAGGCTTGCTCGACAAGATACTTGCTGAGTCTGTTTGATTCTGCTGTTGCACCAACAATTGGTATCTAGAGCTTATTTCTTAAGGGACCTGTTATACAAATCCATGGCTTCATCAAGCTTTTCACCAGCTGCACCTCAAGTCTTCAATGGAGAAGGCTATCACATATGGGTGGTCAAAATGAAGACCTACCTGCAGGCTTTCGATCTGTGGGAGGTGGTCAACTCTGATGTTGAACCAGAGCCACTTAGAGCTAATCCAACAGTGGCTCAGATCAGGCAGCATGCTGATGAAAGGACCAAGAGGCACAAGCCTATGTCTTGCATCCAAAACTCAGTGTCTGATGTGATTTTCACAAGGATTATGGCCTGTGAATCACCAAAACAGGCCTGAGACAAGTTGCAGGAAGAGTTTCAAGGGACTGAGAGGACAAGGCAACAACAGTTGTTAAACTTGAGGAGAGATTTCGAGAATTTGAAGATGAAGGAAGAAGAAACTATCAAGCAATATTCTGACAGGATTATGGCTGTGGTCAACAGCATCAGGCTCCTTGGAGAGCAGTTCAATGAAGCTAGGATAGTGGAGAAGGTTATAGCAACTCTGCCTGAGAGGTATGAGGCAAAAATCTCATCTCTCGAGGACTCAAGGGACCTGTCCACCATCTCCCTGACAGAGTTGATCAATGCTCTATATGCTCAAGAGCAGAGGAGAGCAAGCAGACTGGAGGAGCACCAAGAAGGTGCCTTTCAGGCAAGAACAAATACTGCCTACAAAGGCAAGAAGGCCTGGAGAGACAAGCCAAAGGATGATGCTGCAAGGAGAGAAGGTCAGACTTGCAAGCACTGCAGAAAGGCTGGTCATTCAGAAGAAAAATGCTGGTTTAATCCAGATGCTGTGTGTCAGCATTGTAAGAAAAAGGGTCATGTTGAGAGAGTCTGTAAGAGCAAGGCCAAATCAAGGCGCAATCAGTCTCAACAGATGAAAGCTGAGGCTCGAGTAGCTAAGGAGGACAGTGACCAAGAGGAGCAAGTCTTTACTGTGTCATGCTCAGCTGCTCAGGAAAGGTCCTCATCTGGTTGGCTCCTAGACAGTGGATGCACCAACCACATGACACCTAATGCTGCAATCTTCAAGTCTTTAGACAGAAGCTGCAGAACTAAAGTCAAGATAGGAAATGGTCATTTTATTCAAGCTGAAGGCAAGGGTGATGTTCTGATATGCACCCTTACAGGTACCAAAGTGATTTCGAATGTTCTGTTGGTGCCTGAAATTGACAGAAACCTGCTCAGCATAGCTCAGTTGCTGGAAAAAGGTTACTCAGTTGTGTTTAAAGACCACCAATGCCAAATCAGTGATCCACGTGGATCCAAACTGATGGCAGTCCCTATGGCTGATAAGAGCTTTGTGGTTGACTGGACAAAAAAGTCAGACATTGCCTACACAGCCACTTCAGATGAATCCAAGCTGTGGCATCAAAGACTGGGACATGCCAACTTCAGATCGATGGCCCGAATGATCAGAGAAGACCTGGCTGAAAACTTCATCAACTCAGTAGACCATGATGATGTATGTGAAGTATGTCAGCTAGGAAAGCAGGCCAGACTCCCATTTCCCTCGAATCAAGCCTGGAGAGCCTCTGAAAAACTCCAACTGGTGCATACTGATGTGTGTGGACCTATGAAGACTGAGTCATTGAGTGGAAACAGGTATTTCATACTGTTCATTGATGATTTCTCGAGATATTGCTGGATTTACTTCTTAAAACAGAAATCAGAGGTGGCCACTGTGTTTTGGAAGTTCAAAACTGCTGCTGAGACTGAAACAGGCTGCAAGGTGAAGACCATAAGGTCTGATAATGGGACTGAGTACACCTCAGCTCAGTTCCAAGCCTTCTGTGATAAGGCAGGCATCAAACATCAACTTACCAACACATATACACCTCAGCAGAATGGGGTAAGTGAAAGGAAGAATAGGAGTTTGATGGATATGGCCAGGTGCTTGATGATTCAGAAGAATCTGCCTAAAGCACTATGGGCAGAAGCAGTTAACACTGCAACATACATTCAAAATAGACTTCCAACCAAGGCTTTGGATCAAAAGACCCCATTCGAGGCCTGGTTTAGCTTCAAGCCATCACTGGCTCATCTGAAGGTCTTTGGATGCATCTGTTATGCACATGTACCTGCTGTTAAAAGGGACAAATTGTCTGAAAGGGCTCGACCTGGTGTTTTGGTGGGCTATAGCACTGTTAAGAAGGGCTATAGGATTTTAGATCCTTCAACAAACAAAGTGTCAGTAAGCAGGGATGTGGTATTTGATGAGAGGTCATGTTGGAACTGGGAAAGACATGAACCTGAAGAAGTTTTTGAAGAACTTGCAGCAGACCAAGCTGAGCCAGACCAAGATGTCCCTGAAATGGATATTGATGATGAACCAGTCAGAGGAACAAGGCCATTGGCTGAAATTTATGAAAGGGCTCATGTAGCCATAGCTGAACCAAGCAACTTTGAAGAGGCTGAGGCTCAGCAAGGGTGGAAGCAGGCAATGGCTGAGGAGATCAGCATGATTGAGAAGAACCAGACCTGGAAATTGGTTGAAAGGCCAGTCAAAAGGAAAGTGATTGGGGTGAAATGGGTGTACAAAGCCAAGCAGAATGCTGATGGTACCTTGAACAAGCTGAAAGCAAGGCTAGTTGTCAAGGGGTTCAGTCAGAGGTATGGCTTGGACTACCTGGAGACCTTTGCACCAGTGGCCAGGCTCGACACCATCAGACTGCTGATTGCCTTAGCAGCACAGCTTGAATGGAAGATCCATCAACTTGATGTGAAATCAGCTTTTCTGAATGGTTTCTTAGATGAAGACATCTATGTTGAACAACCACAAGGGTTTGAAATAGCTGGCAGAGAGCATATGGTCTACAAACTGAAGAAGGCCCTATATGGATTAAAGCAGGCTCCAAGGGCCTGGTATAGCAGAATTGATGGCTACTTGACTGGTCTAGGATTCGATCGAAGCAAGAGTGAGCCAACACTGTATGTCAAGAAACAAGGGACACAAATACAACTCATTGTGTCCCTGTATGTTGATGATCTTCTGGTGACAGGAGGAGATCGAGTAGTGCTGGCTGATTTTAAGACCAAGATGCAGGAAGTGTTTGAAATGTCTGATCTTGGGGAGATGTCATACTTTCTTGGAATAGAGGTGTCTCAAGTACAGAATGAGATATTTCTAAGCCAGAGAAGCTTTACCACAAAGATTCTGACCAAGTTCTCCATGCAAAACAGCAAGGCAACTAAAACACCTGTTGCTGTTGGAGAAAAACTATCGAGCCAAGGTGATTTTAAGAAAGTTTGTGAAACAACCTACAGGAGTCTAGTTGGTTGCTTGCTATACTTGACTGCCACTAGACCAGACATTATGTATGCTGTAGGATTGCTCTCAAGGTTCTTGCATTGCTGCAATGAGAAGCATTTCCAAGCTGCAAAGAGAGTGCTGAGATATGTCAAAGGCACTTTAAACTATGGTTTGAAGTACAGCAAAGAAGGAAATCTGAAGCTGGTTGGCTACACTGATAGTGACTGGGCTGGCTCGATAGATGACATGAAAAGCACCTCAGGGTATGCTTTTAACCTTGGTTCAGCCATGTTTTGTTGGAGCTCAAAGAAGCAAAGTCTAGTAGCTCAATCTACTGCTGAAGCAGAGTATGTGGCAACAGCAAGTGCTGTCAACCAAGCCATATGGCTAAGAAAAATATTGGCTGACTTGAATGTGCATCAAGAGGAAGCTACTGAGATCTTCTGTGACAACCAATCTGCAGTAGCAATTGCTAAAAATCCAGTGTTCCATGGAAGAACAAAACATTTCAGCATCAAGTTGCATGTTGTTCGAGAAATGGAGCAAGCTAAGGAAGTAAAGCTGATCCACTATAATTCAGAAGATCAACTTGCTGACATTTTAACCAAAGCTCTTAATGTCACAAGGTTTGAATATCTAAGAAAGAAGCTAGGTGTTTGCTCCATGCAAACCAAGGAGGAGTGATGAAGTTGGTTCAGCATGCAGCAAACTCAACAGCATGCAGGCCATGAAGACCAAGTCGTGCAGGAGCTGCTGGAACGAGCTGAACTATTCCTATTTTGTTCATCTAGTAATCTTAAGTTAATGTAATGTACTTTAGTTCATTTAGAACTATGTTAGGTTTATGATTGATGTAATTTTGATGACAATTGAGCTGTTAAGTCAGCTTTGTTTAAGTGTGTAAGCTTAGTTTTTCAAGTTTCAATGTATTAGTGGTAGTAGGTGATGATTAGGTATTATTATGCAGATTTTGACAAGCAAATTGCTTGGTTTATGTATTGGCATTATGCCATTGTTCAACATATGAATGAAATCAGCTTTGTTCATCAATATTCTCTCAAATTTCCTCAGCTTATTTTCTTCTTTCTTCAACTCGAAATTGTTTGTTTGCTCAACAAGATTCGAGGCTTGCTCGACAAGATACTTGCTGAGTCTGTTTGATTCTGCTGTTGCACCAACAGTAAACCATTCTGGAATTTCACTTCCGGGCATCATAATATCAAAGAAGTCATTATCAAACCATTTTCTAGAATTTGGAAGTGCCTGCAAAATAAAACACAAGTCGTCTAGTAACTAAAACCATAAATTCTCAAGTATGAGATTTTGTAAGGGAGAAAAAATAGATTAATAGACCTTAAAATGTTCTTTCAGCAGTGTTAATGCTTTTATTTTCTCAGCCAATTTGAAGCAGTTAATGGCAAGAATGTCACAACCCACTAAATTGAATACTTTTGATGGACTTGCAACTACTTCAAGTGAAGAACAACCATCTATCTGCACTCGTTTATTTGTTGATAGCGCAGGCAAAAATTTAAGCATCTTACAATCTGACAATACAAGCGATTGCAGCCCGGAATGTTGAGTAAGAGCCAAAGGAATGGTGATGAAATTGTTACCACTAAGATTAAGACTTTTCAAAGAGGCTTTGAAAAGTAGTTATGATGGGCTAGATTTAGTAGAGCAGAATATATTTCTTGACATTGCATGCTTCTTTAAAGGGGAACCCATAAAAAGAACAAAACTTATTCTAAGTGGTTGTTATAAGGGTGCAGAGTGTGGAATAAACAAATTGGTTGACAAATGCCTCATCAATGTCTCATCTTCTACTAATTTCTCTCTTGGTTATTTTGGTTATTCTACAATGCGCAGTTTCAGACGTCCAGATATAATTTATATGCATGATACGCTTGAAGAGATGGGAAAGGACATTGTTTGTCAAGAATCTAAAACCCTTGGTAAGTGTAGTCGACTATGGAATCTTAAACACGTGGAAGACGTGCTCAAATATAATAAAGTAAGCACTACTTATATTTATATTCTTTTATTCTTTTAATATACTTTAATGCGACTATATAAACCTATACATTTGATATCATATCAAGTATTATCCCTTTTAATTAGTATTTAGAAAATAAAATAATGATCATCATACTGGGCACATAATGACTAGGGGTGTTCATTCGGTTAACCGACCGGTTAACCGACTCGAAATAACATTAATCGAACTAACTGACCTTTTAAAATTTTTAACCGTTAATCGAACCGAGATTTTTCATTTAATTCGGTCAGTTAACCGAATTAACCGAAAATTATATTTTTTTTTATTTTTGGTTAAAAATTAACTGAATTAACCAAATTAACCGAATTACCCGAATTAACCGAATTACTCGAATTACCCGAATTAATCGAATTGAATCACTACATAATTAAATTATTTTTAAATTTTTAGACTTTAGTTTTAGTTTTAGTTTTAGTTTTAGAATTTTATTTTTATTTATTAAATTATTTGTAATTTTTATGATTGGGTTGGGTTGGGTAATTGGGTTGGGTTGAATACTTGGGTTTGAATTGAGTTTAGGTGAATAGTGGACCTATTTATTTATTATAATTTTATTTATTAATTTTTTTGGTTGGTAATAGTACATGGTTGGTTAAGTACTTTACCACAATTAATGCTTCTTCCCCGATTGGCCCATCATAAAATTGAAAATTTTTTGCATCCATTTTGGTTGTGGCCCTTCTTCCTCTGCTTCCTCGTAGATCTTACAGTTTCTGTTTGATGTGAGAAGTGCTACCTACTGATCTATGGTTGTGAGCTGAGTGTTGGTGGATGTGTTCAAAACTTGGAGAAGATAGAGTGGTATGGCATTGCAACTCTTTTATTTCTTCCAAATCTTTCTCATACATTATTCTGACACCACACTTTTTCACCTTAGCATTGGCTTTACATGGATGTAAGAAAGACACCAAGCTTACAGTCACCATATTTATCCTCCAATGAAAATGGAAATAATTTATCACGCGACCAATAACGAAGAAAAAGGTGATCTTTCGTTATGGGCTGATTCCTACTCGTCAGCAAAATATAGCCCTACCAATCAACCTATCGACGATGTCTACCTAGAAAAATAGATCCATTAAGACTGGCTTGTTCAGAATTTCCACAATAGATAAATGCTCCATAACAGATTTTCTTGTCATAGCATGAAGCATCATTATTGACAAAAATGCAGCAACAAGCAACTCCAATCCATTAACTATCTTTCCGAAGGTTGATAGGTAGCGGTATCTTAATCGAAGAGTCACATTTTTATCCTGCAGGGAATTCTCGAGCTTTGATAATAGAGCTCAAGTCATGGGGCAATGTGTTGGAACATTGGCAGCAGCAATCATCAAACAAAGTTACAAAACAGTGTTTGCAAGACTGAAGCAAGAAGAATCGAAGCAAAGAAAAAGCAAAGAAAAGCAAAAATGAGCAAAATTGAATACTCAGCAAAGTTGTAACTGAACATTACATTTTTCATTCAAAATTTGAAATAAAAGGATTTACAATTTGTTCATTTGACAGTTACCTACTAATCTAACTGCCTCCACTAATTTACAACCAATGTAAGCTTAAGTCAAATACAAAATGAGCTAACATATCAGCTTTTACATCAGCTATCTAATCACTAACTTAATCTTACTAACTATTAAAGCTAGTTGCAATTAAACTGAACTAAATTACATCAAAACAAAACAGCAATGTCAGTTGCTTCATTTGGTCCAAAAACCATTCGTGCACACCAAGCAAAATGAGCTGAGCTCGATAGCTGCTGGTCTCGACAGTAGCATGCCTCTGGCTCCATGTTGCATTGCAGTCCAGCTTTCAACACTCCTCCTTGGACTGTATGCAACACATTCCAATTGCACTTCTCAAAGATTCAAATCGAGCAGCCCCTAAGGGCTTGGTCATTATGTCAGCCAATTGTGCCCCTAAGCTGCAATGCACAAGGCTGACTTCCTTTGCTTGTTCAGCCTCTCTAACAAAATACAGTTTGATTTTAAAATGCTTAGTCTTACCATGGAACACAGGGTTCTTGGCTATTGCAACTGCAGACTGATTATCCACCCAAATTTCAGTTGCTTCATCTTGAGTTTCATTAAGATCATGAAGCAGCTTCCTTAGCCAAATGGCCTGATTAACTGCTCCTGCTGCAACAATGTACTCTGCTTCAGCTGTGGACTGAGTAACAGTTTGCTGCTTTTTTGAACTCCAGCAAAACATCCCCGATCCAAGTGTAAAGAAGTATCCTGAGGTACTCTTCATGTCATCAAGGGATCCTGCCCAGTCACTGTCAGAGTAGCCTTCTAGTTTCAGTTGATTCCCACTTTCAAACATTACACCAAAACTAGCAGTGCCCTTGATGTATCTAAGGACCCTCTTTGCTGCTTTCAAATGTGCCTCATTGCAACAATGCATGAATCTCGATAACAGGCTGACACCAAACATGATGTCTGGCCTGGTTGCTGTTAGATACAACAGACAACCAACTAGGCTTCGATAGTGCCTCTCATCAACCCTCTGCTTATCATCACTGCTAGTCAGCTTTTCTCCTTGAGCCACAGGTGTGCTGACTGCTTTACAGTTATGCATGCAAAATTTGTCTAGGATCTTCAAAGCAAATGAGTGTTGGCTGATGAAGATACCTCGATCAGACTGGTGCACTTCCATGCCAAGGAAGTAAGTCATGATCCCCAAATCTGTCATCTCAAACACTTGCTGCATTTGGACCTTGAACTCATCAATGAGCTCAACTTTGCTTCCTGTCACAAGCAAATCATCCACATACAAGGAGACAATCAGCAAGGTTTCATGTTCTGACCTTTTAACATACAGGGTAGGCTGACTAAGACTCTTCACAAATCCAAGATTGGTCAGGTAAGCATCAACTCTGTCATACCAGGCCCTTGGTGCCTGTTTCAGACCATAGAGGGCCTTTCTCAACTTGTACACTTTGTCTTCATGTCCAACAACTTCAAAACCTTCAGGTTGCTCGATGAAGATCTCCTCCTTGAGAAAACCATTCAGGAATGCTGATTTGACATCCAATTGGTGAACTCTCCACTGCTTCTGAGCTGCTAAAGCAAACAGCAGCTTAATTGTATCCAGTCTTGCCACTGGAGCAAAAGTCTCTAGGTAGTCCACACCATACTGCTGACTGTAGCCCTTCACCACAAGCCTGGCTTTGTGCTTGTTCAGTGAGCCATCAGCATTGTACTTGGCCCGGTACACCCATTTAACTCCTATGACCTTCTTGTTTTCTGGTCTGCTCACCAACTCCCAAGTCTGATTTTTGTTGATCATTTCCAACTCAGCTTCCATAGCTTTCATCCAGCTTCTGTTCTTAGCAGCCTCTTCAAAGTCTGAGGGTTCAATCACAGCAACATTACACCTCTGATAGACATCAGCCAAAGTTCTAGTGCCCCTCACTGGTATGTCATCCACAACATCTTCTCCTGGTCCCTCTTCTATGGGTTCAGCAACCAAGTCTAACTGGTCCATTTCAGACATGTCAGCTTCAACACCATTCTAATTCCAAACTTTTTCCTCATCAAAATTTACATCCCTCTTGACTAAGACCTTCTTTGCTGTAGGATCATACACTCTATAGCCCTTCTTGTTGCTGCTGTAGCCAACAAAGATTCCTGGAGTTGCTCTGCTCTCAAGCTTGGTCCTCTTCTCTACTGGAATAAGTGCATAACATACACAGCCAAACACTTTTAAGTGTGTTACCACAGGTTTGACTACATGCCAAGCCTCAAAAGGAGTCTTATCCTTGACTGCTCGAGTTGGCAGTCTGTTGAGCAGATACACTGAGGTGTTGACTGCCTCAGCCCAAAACTGGCTTGGAAGCTTGCCTTGAAACAAGAGGCACCTGGCCATGTTCAGTACAGTCCTATTCTTTCTCTCACAGACTCCATTCTGTTGAGGAGTATAGATTGTTGTGAGCTGATGGTGAATCCCAGCACTGTCACAAAGCTTCTGAAATCTCTCAGACACATATTCAGAGCCATTATCAGTCCTCAAGGCTCTAATTTTACAGCCTGACTGATTTTCAGCATAAGCCTTGAATTTGCAGAAGGCTTCAAACACTTCTGACTTTAGCTTCAAGAAGTAGACCCAGCACAACCTTGTTAAATCATCTATAAACAGGGCAAAGTACCTGTTCTCACTGATTGAGGGTGTTCTCATAGGGCCACAAACATCAGAGTGCACCAATTCGAGCTTGTTTTGAGCTCTCCAAGCACTGTCAGCAGGAAAAGGCAGTCTACCTTGCTTACCAAGCTGACAAACCTCACAAACATTCCCACTAACCTCAATTTTTGAAATGTCATTAACTAAATTCAGCCTATGTAGCAAATCAAGAGATTTGAAATTGGCATGGCCTAGTCTCTTATGCCACAAATCAGTGTTATCGGCAAGGCTGGTGTATGCCTTTCTTTCTACTTGGCTAACATCCAACATGAAGCATCTATCAGTCATAGAGACTGAGATTAACTCCAGACCATTCATGTCTTGAACAGTACAACAACCATCCTTAAAAACCAATGTATAGCCCTTTTCAACTAATTGGCCTACACTAAGCAAATTCTGGTCTAAATCAGGTACAAAAAGCACATCTGTGATCAGCTTGTTACCTGAACCAGTGCTAACCAGCACACTGCCCTTACCCTTAGCCTCAATCAGCTTGTCATCTCCAATTCTAATCCTCGAGTGGAAGCTTCTGTCTAGGCCCTTGAACAGCTTCTCGTCTGCTGCCATATGGTGTGAGCAACCACTGTCTAGTAGCCAATCATTGCTGGCCTTGGTTGTGCCAACAAAACAAGTTGCTGTGAACACATGCTCCTCCTGAGCTTGAATGTCCTCAGCAGGTCTAGCTTGTTGCAGAGCAGCCTCCCTTGGTTTGCCCTTGCACACATTCTCCACATGGCCAAACTGCTTGCACTTTCTACACTGAATATCTGGCCTAAACCAGCAATACTTTTCTAAATGTGTTGTCTTCTTGCAATGAACACATGGTGGGAACACCCTTTTTGCTTCATCTTTTCCTGCCTTGACCCTTCTATTGTGCCAAGGCTTCTTGCCTTTTGCACTCACACTTGAGCCTTCACTGGCTTTAGCCTGGAAAGCAGCTTCAGGATTCTCCTCCTGCCTATTTGCCCTCCTTTGCTCAAGTGCATACAGGGAGTTTATCAGCTCAGACAATGAAATGGCTGATAAGTCCCTCGAGTCCTCAAGTGAAGAGATTTTTGACTCAAATTTCTCAGGGAGAGTTGTAATGACCTTTTCAACAACTCTGCTCTCTGTGAAGTCCACTCCTAGGAGCCTAATGCTGTTGACAATGGCCATTATCCTGTCTGAGTACTGCTTGATGGTCTCAGACTCCTTCATCCTCAAATTCTCAAAGTCTCTCCTGAGGTCAATCACTTGCTGTTGCCTTGTCTTATCAGTCCCCATGAACTCCTCCTTCAGCTTCTCCCAAGCCTGCTTTGGTGAGTCACAGGCCATGATGCGAGTAAATATCACATCAGAGACTCCATTTTGCAACCAGGCCATAGCCTTATGCTTTTTGGCTCGCTCCTCAGTATGTTGCCTTATCTGTGCAATGGTGGGATTGGCTCTCAATGGAGGTGGTTCAGCATCATTCTCGATCACACTCCAAAGATCATGTGCCTGGAGATAAGTCTTCATTTTAACTATCCAAATGTGATAGTTTTCTCCAGTGAACACTGGTGGAGGTGGTGGAGTGAAACTCATTCTGCTAAACTGATTTTAAGTGCTTCGATCCTTTCTAATTTTAAGCTTTGCTGATGGTTTTGATTTGAACTCAACAAAGTACAAAATAATGGCCTCTCAAAGATTCAGGCTCTGATACCATTTGTTGGAACATTGGCAGCAGCAAACATCAAACAAAGTTACAAAGCAGTGTTTGCAAGACTGAAGCAAGAAGAATCGAAGAAAAGAAAAAGCAAAGCAAAGCAAAAATGAACAAAATTGAATACTCAGCAAAGTTGTAACTGAACATTACATTTTTCATTCAAAATTTGAAATAAAAGGAGTTACAATTTGTTCATTTGACAGTTACCTACTAATCTAATTGCCTCTACTAATTTACAACCAATGTAAGCTTAAGTCAAATACAAAATGAGCTGACATATCAGCTTTTACATCAGCTATCTAATCACTAACTTAATCTTACTAACTATTAAAGCTAGTTGCAATTAAACTGAACTAAATTACATCAAAACAAAACAGCAATGTCAGTTGCTTCATTTGGTCCAAAAACCATTCGTGCGCACCAAGCAAAATGAGCTGAGCTCGATAGCTGCTGGTCTCGACAGTAGCATGCCTCTGGCTCCATGTTGCATTGCAGTCCAGCTTTCAACACAATGAAGCAACACCGTCCATATACGATATAATGCTGGACATGCTAGGCCTAGCCGCTGCCACCGGGTGTGAGCAAAGCAACCCAAGCTTCAACACAAGTCGTTTGGTAACTAAAACAATAATTTCTCAAGTATGAGATTTTGTAAGGGAGAAAAAAGAGATTAATCCACCTTAATATGTTTTTTCAGCAGTGCTAATGCATTGATATTCTCAGCCAATTTGAAGCAGTTAATGGCGCTTTTAATGTAACCACGACCCGTTAAATTGCATACTTTTGATGCACTTGCAACTACTTCAAGCGAAGAACAACCATCTATCTGCACTTGTTTATTTGTTGATAGCACAGGCAACAATTTAAGCATCTTGCAATCTGACAATACAAGCGATTGCAGCCCGGAATGTTGAGTAAGAGCCAAAGGAATGGTGATGAAATTGCTACCACTAAGATTAAGACTTTTCAAAGAGGATAGACAAGAAATATCGCTATGAATATGTGCTTCACCAAGAGTGCACATGTTGCAATTTGACAATATAAGGTTTGCAAGCTTCGAGAGTCAAGTAAGAGATGCAGGTATGCTGATGAAATTGTTACCACTAAGATCAAGTTTTTCCAAACAGGATAGACCAGAAATATCACGTTGAATATATCCTTCACAAAGATTGCAGTCCCTTAGTTTTAGCTCTCTCAAAGAACTCAAACTTGACAACAAAGGCAACATCCGGGCCATGGGATTCGTCCTTCTTCCTTAGATTACCTTGAAAAGAGAAGGCAAATTTGGTAGTAACTTATATGATGGTCCCTTGCGCCCATTGAAAGATAGAACTTTAAGATTTTTAAATTGAAAAATGAAGGAGTTATGGCTATTTCACTCAAGTCGAGCTCTTCCAAAAACTTTGCTTGCTGCAAATTCTCCGATAAATTTTCCACTCTATAACAACCCAAAAGATCAAGAGCTTTTAGACGTTCCATTTTCCCATCAATCTCCGTAAACCTTATAAGACTTGAGCAACCCGAAAGAATTAGGGCACGTTTGGTTCGCTGTAATGGAATAGAGGCGTAATAGCAATTCAATTGTTTGGTTGAATGTAATGGAATAGAGGCGTAATAGTATTCTTGTGTTTGGTTGAATGAAATGATGTTGTAATAGCATAAGGAAAAAAGCTAAAATGATTAGAATACCCTTAGCAGAATTTTTTTTATGTTGATGATTATTGTTATTATTATTAAATTTTAATAAGATTATTAATATAAATAATAAATAATTTAATCATATTTTAACATAATTATTATTAAATATAATTTAATAAAAATATATTATTTAATAAAATTACTAATATTAAATTACTAAAATCATAATATATAATACTATAAAATAATATTTAACATAATTATTAAATATAATTTAATAAAAAAATATAATTTAATAAAATTCTTAATATTAAAATATTCTTATATGAATTTACTAAAATCATAATATATAATACTATAAAATATAATTTAACATAATTATTATTAAATATAATTTAATAAAAAATATAATTTAATAAAATTTTTAATATTAAATATTCGGATATGAATTTACTAAAATCATAATATATAATGCTATGAAATATAATTTAACATAATTATTATTAAATATAATTTAATAAAAAATATAATTTAATAAAATTCTTAATATTAAAATATTCTTATATGAATTTACTAAAATCATAATATATAATGCTATAAAAATAATGTATAATGTACTTTATTATTTTTAAACTGCAATACATATTTTAATATGCTAAAATATCATTAGTGAAACAAATAATTTAATTATTCTACAATAAAAAAATATTAGCAGTAATAAATAACTTGAGAATTAAATTTTTGCATAAACTTAATATTCATATATTAACAAAAGGTTACATGAAATTCATGAAATTCTATGTCATAATTCATATGTTATACAGTTTTACAACATCAAAATGTTAGAACATTGTAATGACATACCATCCCAAATATTACAAACAGAAAAAGTTAAGAAAATATCATCAACAGAACCGCTATTGTTTTAATGGTCAGTAAGAAATCTTCTGACCCATTCCAACCGCACATCAGAAGGTAAACTAAAGAAAACGAGCATTTGAGTTTGATGATCTAGAATTTTGCTCAATGCTCGATAATGTGTACATTTGTCGTGTCTTTCGGGTTCTCCAATATAGCTCTGGCTACCTATGCTACAATTTGCATCTAAGCTCATCTATGCCTATTCTAAGCTAACATATTGATTACAAGTGTATACAAGCATAAACAAGTGCTTAAACAGAAACCGGGGAGTATGCATGTTACATCAATGGTTACAGTTGGATAGGTGATCCTATGTTACAATTTGCATCTAGCTCATCTATGCCTATTCTATGCTAACAAATCAATTACAAGTGTATACATAGCACGAACAAGTGTTGGCCTCGATTCTGTACAAAACTCCTCTAAGACTAACTAGAAAGCCGAATTTAATCATACAAACAATGAAAGAGGCCACATTACAAGATATGGACCTAATAAACAGATCGAACTTTACAAGACAAAAATGCTTTACAAGTAGACTGTATTGTAAGTAGTGATTGTAATACACACAACACCAACATTCCAGTTCATGGATTCAGTTGGATTTACTTTCTTTCCAGATGTTACAGTTTCTTAACAGTGCTCATAAAATATATATATTTTTTGCACACTTGAAAGGGAAGCCAACGAAGCCAGCATTCTAACACATCTTCCTCAACAAAGAGTTTCCCCATTTGACTCCCTGGATTCTGAGCTTCAACGCGTGCAACACCAAAATCTGCAATTTTAAGGTTTCTATGACCATCTAGCAACATGTTTTCTGTTTTGACATCACGATGTACAATCTTTCTCGAGTGCAGGTAGCTGAAACTGCAATTTGGAATAAAAATAATCGTCAACACAAAAAAAAAATCATTTACAGACTCTCAAAACCAATGATAAGATGCATCCCCTTACCCCCTGGCAAGGTCCAGAGCAAGTTTCCCGTTGAGGCCCCTATAAACTGTAACTCAAAATTAAGGAGAAAAAACATAGGTTACAACAGAAATTTTTCAAAAAAGACGAGGAACTTTAACATTTTAACCTTTACCAATTTTGGTCGGAAGACTCCCAAGACTTTTGCAGTCTCTTAAATTCAAAAGTTTAAGGCTCTTAACCACTCCGATTGGTGGATGAACATCCACTAATTTGGTAGAACCTTCCAAAATCAAAACTTCAAGATTTAATGCTGTTGTAAGTCCGGTGTCTTGATTAGGTTTTAGGACCCTTTAAGATTCATCATTTTCAACTTATACAAGGGCTGTTTAAGACAATAATAAATTAGAGAGAAAAGAGAAAACATAATAAGGCTCAATTTTTTTTTATCTTAATCAAATTTTAATCATTTATATTAAAATAAGCTAAAACACATTTATCAAATGAGTTAATTCTTACTCTATTTTCCTTCCATAATCGTTCAATGTAGCTGTATGATAAGAGAAGTGCAACAAGGTTGTCCGGTTGGAAGTTTGAAGGTAACAATCTTACAAGGCATCCTTTCCAATCTAAAAGCCGTAGCTCATTGAAAAGATATTTGAGATTATCACAATTTGAGAGGCAAAGCACTTTGAGCAATCTCAAATTTTTCATTTTCGAGAAGGTATCTACTCTCAAATTGAGCATCTTACTTGATTCCCTAATAAACAAGAGCAAAACAAAATTGAGCTTCATAATATACAAAGGCATTCAATATCTAAAATTATGTCGCATCGATATTTTTTTTTCGAATACCCGTGTCCAATACTTGTATCTAATGTTTATCCGAATATGAATATTAAGATATGATTTTTTTTTTGGGTGAAATAAGATATGATTCTTGAATAACTCTTTAAATACATGAAAAAAACTTCTTTCTATAAAAGAAATTGAACATACCCATATTAAAGACTTATATTTATCAGTCATTCAAATTACCTAAACTTTAAAAAAAATTGAATTAATATTTTGATTTATATTTCATCCACAAACAATGCATAATTCTTTAATTTAATAAAATATTTATTATATTTATAGTAGTATTTTTTAATATAAATACTTTCTAATGGGTTAGAAACATTTATTTTAACTTTTTTTAGTGTATTCAATATAATATATTTTAAAAAAATAAATTTAAATAAAATTAATCTAAAAAAATAAAATATGGACGGTCCAGATTGAGCTTGAGTCCAGTTAGAGAATATGGACTAAATTTAACTTTATGAATAATACAAAACAAATATCAAAATTTAACCAAATAGAAATCATTGCTACCGTTTGGTCTCCAAAAATGGTAGTGTTTCCTCCTTTTCTACCACATCCATTTTTGCAATTGTACCGGGATACTTCCATGGCCATGGAATAGTCTTTGTAATCTCGCCTAACAAAGGAATTCCTGGAGCTTATCCCGTCCAGCATCTTGGTCTTTTCAATGAAACAAATAACAGTGACAGCTAAAAGAGTTAAGGATAACAATTCTACAAACGGTTCAAAGAAAAGTGACGAGACAAAGCATGAAAATGATTATGATACCAAACTTAGTGAGCTAAAAGGTGCATTATCTTCTGAAGGAACAATACAGCTAAAAGGTGCATTATCTTCTGAAGGGTTACCAAAGGTTGACCCTGGGGAATCAGTTTAGAGTCGCACGGGAGCTAAAAGGAGGAAGTCTGGTTCTGTTAAGAGGGTTAAACAGGATCCAGCCTCTTTTGGACCTAATTTGACTCACATGTCCATGTTGGCTATGCAATTACAGATGCAGAGATGGAAATCGTAAATCTTGGTTTAGCAGCGGACAGTTCGAGTCATAGGTCCCCAATTGATACTTCTTTAAGTGTACCTGTCATAACCAAGATCCTCAAGCCTGTAGATTTTCGGCTTCCGTATCAGCCAACACTCAAGATGTGTTAGTAACCTTCTTGGCAATCAGGTTTGTTACAAACTCTATTTCAATCACCTTTGAACCGAATGAATCTTGCAGCTATATTTTGAGCATTGCTATGACTTTTCATTCTCTTTTTCTATAAGAAGTAAATGGAATGCAAATAACTTGGAAAAATGTACGATTGCTTGCCTTTGTACCTTAATTGGCTGACGTATCATGTCTTGAAATTATATCCATGCATTGCTTAGTACCTTTTGTTGGAACATTGGCAGCAGCAAAATAAGAGAACAGAGAGAACAGAACATGAAGCAAGGTGCAAGAAAAATTTTTACTTGCTCACAAATGTGCAGCAAGGGAGCTTATGGCTGATAGCTCATTCAGCTCATTCATTCAACTAGAAAAATATATTTATAGTCAAATACATCACCAAATACTACCTACTACCACTAATTAGCCTACTAACTTCATAAACATTGCTTGTACACATAAACAAGCCACCTAAACTAGTCATTCAACACCTAATGCATCAAGTTGTCATCAACTTGTTCATTTTAAACTAGTTTAATTAACAAAGAAACTAAAGAGAAAACCTTGCTGTTACAGCAAGTATACGTGTTGCAGCATGTCATCAAGCTGCATGCACTTCAACCAAAACATGTAACAGCAGCATGGTTGGCCAATTTCAACACCTTTTAGGCTGAAACTTCTAGCCTTCAACATATACGCCCGTTCAGATCCTAATCAATTTAATTACTCTAAAAAATTTCTAGAGTTTTAGTTCAGCTGACTTCAAAATAATTTTGCTTTGCTATTGGTGTGTGGTGTTATTGGATTGAAGTTTGGTTCTTGCTTGAGTAAGTTACCAAATTATCATGTTGCGATGTATTAACACTTAATGTACTTTCATCATTCATGTCGCTCTTTAGAGTTTCGGTTGTTGTTGGGGCATTTTATGTACTCTTTTCTGTTGTAACTATCATGTTTGCACATGTATTTGGATATAGTTTCTTAGAAATCATGATGTTTTTCTTTAGTCCTCGATTTGGGAGAATGTCCTACACTTCATAAGCAAGAGCTCACATTTTCAAGTTCCAAGCACTTAAAATAGTTTGGTGATGGGATTAGGTTCTGATGCAAGGCTGTATTTGTTGCTTAGGATCACATCTGTATTTCATTTTCCCAACATTTGCTTCCACTAAGCTCAGTGATGCCGTTGATTCAATGTTTGCAGATTATAATGGCGAAACCAGCTGGAGGTCCAGCGAGGAGAGATAAATGAATCTATTGAATTTTTTAAAAGAAAAAAACATGAATAAGTGTCTCACGCACAAAAGATTTTCTAATTGAATATTAGTGCATACTTTACATTCATATTTGAATAAATATTAAAAATAAATGTCTAAACATAAATATTTTATAAAAAAATATAAACTGAGGAGTTGGAATTATATTAATTGTACTTCAAGCCATGAAATTTAAATGATACTTTATTCGAAGGGATTAAATCTATTTAAGTACCATTAAGGATTTATATTTAATCTTTCAAATATATAAAAATAATTTTGACTGATTAAATTGAACATATAAGTTGGTCTCCAATAAAAATAAAATGATTTTTAATTCAGTTGAAATTATGGTCTATCCTTATTAAAGGAATCTCATTTTATCATTACTTGCTTCATCTCCATTTTTGTATTACAATTTTGTTTTAATATGCCTTATCTTCAACCTATAAATAAAATATAGATATAATTGAATATATATATAGTGGAAATAAAATTTTAACAAAAAAAAAGGTGAAACCAATCAAAATATACACATTTCGATTCTGTAAAAAGGGATGAATTAAGTGACTAGAATTTTAAACAGTATAAAAAACTAACATTTCAAAATATAAATATTGAATATGAATATGAATATAATGGAAGGATCATATCTCATATGCAAAACAAGTCTAGAATAATTGTTTAAATGAAATACAAGATGTGTAAAAAAATTTTAATAGGACAAAGTTGGTTAAGTAGTTTACCACAGTTAATGCTTCTTTCTTGATTGGCCCTTTACAAAATTGAATAAATTTTGCATCCGTTTTGGTTGCGGCTCTTCTTCCTCCGTTTCCTCATAGATATTACGTTTCCGTTTCATGTGAGAAGTGCTACCTACTGATCCATGGTTGTGAGCAGAGTGTTGGTGGATGTGTTCAAAATTTGGAGAAGATTGACTCGTATGGCACTGCAGCTCTTTCATTTCTTCCAAATCTTTCTCATACACTATTCTAACACCACACTTCTTCACCTTAATACAACGGTCATTTGGTCCATTGAAAGACAACTCAAGCTCATCGCCTATTTGATCTAAGCAATCTGTTGTCCATAAATTATTGGTTTCACAGTCACCATATTTCTTCTCCAAGGAAATTGGATATAAGCGATCACGCGGCAAATAACGAAGAAAAAGGTGATCTTTCATTATGGGCTTGTCAAAGGATAGGCTTACCCACTTGTTTCTCCAATAAATTCGTCGACAATTTCTACCTCGAAAAATAGATGCATTACGTCCGATAACCTCGTTATGCCTTGAAGCATCATTATTGACAAAAATGCAGCAACAAGCAACTCCAATCCATTCACTATCTTTCCGAAGGTTGATAGGTAGGGGTATCTTAATTGAAGAGTCACTTTTTTGTTGGCTAAACCATTCTGGAATTTCACTTCCGGGCATCATAATATCAAAGAAGCCATTATCAAACCATTTTCTAGAATTTGGAAGTGCCTGCAAAATAAAACACAAGTCGTCTGGTAACTAAAACCATAAATTCTCAAGTATGAGATTTTGTAAGGGAGAAAAAATAGATTAATAGACCTTAATATGTTCTTTCAGCAGTGTTAATGCATTGATTTTCTCAGCCAATTTGAAGCAGTTAATGGCAAGAACGTCACAACTCACTAAATTGCATACTTTTGATGGACTTGCAGCTACTTCAGAGTGAAGAACAACTATCTATCTGCACTCGTTTATTTGTTGATAGCGCAGGCAACAATTTAAGCATCTTGCAATCTGACAATACAAGCGATTTCAGCCCGGAATGTTGAGTAAGAGCCAAAGGAATGGTGATGAAATTGTTACCACTAAGATTAAGATTTTTCAAAGAGGATAGACAAGAAATATCGCTAATATCTGCTTCACCAATAGTGCACATGTTGCAATTTGACAATATAAGAGTTGCAAGCTTCGAGAGTCGAGTAAGAGATGCAGGTATGCTGATGAAATTGTTACCACTAAGATCAAGACGTCTCAACGAGGATAGACCAGACATATCAGGTGGAATATCTCCTTCACAAAGATTGCAGTCCCTTAGTTTTAGCTCTCTTAAAGAACTCAAACTTGACAACAAAGGCAACATCCGAGCCATGGGATTCGTCCTTCTTCCTTGGAATACCTTGAAAAGAGACGGTAATTTTGGTAGTAACTTACATGATGGTCCCTTGAGCCCATTGAAAGACAGAACTTTAAGATTTTTAAATTGAAAAATGAAGGATGGTGGTTCTGTTATGGCTGTTTCACTCAAGTCGAGCTCTTCCAAAAACTTTGCTTGCTGCAAATTCTCTGATAAATTTTCCACTCTATAACAACCGGAAAGATCTAGAGTTTTTAGACGTTCCATTTTCCCATCAATCTCCGGCAACCTTACAAGACTTGAGCAACCCGAAAGAATTAATGTTTCAAGGGATTCCATTATAATTTTGGTTGGAAGAGTCCTAAGACTTTTGCAATCTTTTAAATTCAAAAGTTTAAGGCTCTTAAGCACCCCGATTGATGGATGAACATCCACTAATTTGGTACAACCTTCCAAAATCAAAACTTCAAGATTTGATGCTGTTGTGAAGTCTAGTGTCTTGATCAGGTTTTGAGACCCTCTGAGGTTCATTATTTTCAAGTTAAACAAGGGCTGTTGAAGACCATAATAAATTAGAAACAAATGAGAAAACATAATAATGCTCATTTTTGTTTTTTTGTTTTACCTTAATCAAAGTTTAATAATTTATATTAAAATAAGCTAAAACACAAGGATAAGATGAGTTAATTCTTACTCTATTTCCCTTCCATAGTTGTTGAATGTGACTATATGGTAAAAGAAGTGCGACAAGGTTGTCCGGTTGAAAGCTTGAAGGCAAGTATCTTAGAGGGTATCCTGTCCAATCTAAAAGCCGTAGTTCATTAGAAAGATATTTGAGATCATCACAATTTGAAAGGCAAAGCACTTTGAGCAATCTCAGTTTTTTTATCTTCAAAAAGGTGTCTACACTCAAATTGAGCATCTTGTTTGATTCCCTAATATCCATGAGCGAAACAAAAATGAGCTTCAAAATATACAAAAACATTCAATATCTAAAAGAAATGTTGCATCAATATTGTTTTTTAAGTACACGTATCCAATACTTATATCTAATGCACATTCGTATATGAGTATTAAGATATGATCCTTTATAAGAACCTTTCAAATACGTGAAAAAAATAATTTTTAAATTTTTTTTGAATATACCCATATTAAAGAGATACTTATATCTAACAATCACATCCATCCGATGTTAAATTACCTAATCCTAAAAAATTGAATTAATATGTTGATTTATATTTGGCTAGCAAACAATGCATAATTTATAAGTTAATGAACCAAACAATGACACATAATTAAAAATGAAACCATTTTCATTAAAAAAAATTTGATAACATGTTATAATCTAATTCGTTGATATATATACACTTTTAGTACATTAAATATATACTATTAATTTTCACAAAAAAATATACCATTAATTTTCACAAAAAAAATATACCATTAATATTTCAAAAATACATACATCTCTTTTTTGATTCTTTTGAAAAAGTAAATATGTTGCTAGATAAATTTCATAATTAAACATTGAAATATTGAATGTCAAAAGTTTTGCTATAGTTTTTTTATCATATTTAAAAATAATAATTATTTACAGTACACGTAGATATAAGTTTATGTGTGTCTTCTTACCTTTTATTATCGATGATTATGCTTTCAATCATTTCTGTAGCCTAAAAAAGATTAAGAACAGACAATAAGAAAATAAAATAAATGGTGAATAATGTAGGATAGAAAAGAAATAGTATGTGACTTTTGTTGAATGACTTACAGTGTTTTTTGTTAGGACATGATGGACGTCTCTTTCCTCCCACAATCTGCAACGTTTTCCAGGTTCATCAATACATTTTTCTTTAACAATTGTTCTTCCCATTTCTTGCAACAATTCATGCATCTTCAAATTTTTGTTGTGTTTATCAAAGATTTTTTAATGAGAACATCAATTCCGATATCAGGAAAAAACTCACAACCATCTAATACTTTGATTACAAAATCTTTCTTCTCCCCATTGAAGAAGCATGCTATATCTAAAAATATATTCTTCTCCCATTTTTCCAGTCCATCAAAACTGATTCGAAGTTTATCGAGAATTTCTTTATTAGAATCTCTTTTAAGCCTTTCAATCGCACTTCTCCATTGAGTCGCATCTCTACCACACAAAAAGGAACCAAAAACTTCAAGAGCTAAAGGGAGTCCACCAGCATAATTTACAACATGTTTAGAAAGCTCAATGAAATCATCTTTCTGCACTGTATCACTATGAAAAGCTTTCAGACTGAAAAGTTGAAGCGCATCTTTGGGATTCAGTGTTGTGGGCATATACACATCATTAACTTGACAACATCGAAGCAAATGTTCGTCTCTTGTTGTTACAACGATTCTACTTCCTAATCCGAACCAATCGTGCCTTCCAACCAAGCATTTTAAGTGTTGTATGTTATCAACATTATCAAGAACAACAAGAACCTTTTTGTGAGACAACCTATGGCTAATGATGTCACTCCCTTCATGAACATCGAAAAAGTTGAAGCATTCACCATGAAAGATCTGTGAAAGAAGTTGCTTCTGTAAAGAAACTAGTCCGCATTTGTCTGAAACTTCTCGAATATCAGCAATAAAGCTTTTACCTTCAAAATGAGGTGACATTTGAGTGTAAGCAACTCTTGCGAGTGTCGTTTTACCGATGCCACCCATTCCGCAAATACCTATAACGCGGACATCATCTTCCCCAATGTTTATTTTCAAATACAAATCCTCCAAGCGTTCACTAATACCAACCAAGTCGCTATGAGTAACTGGATATGTCTGACATAGTTTTACTGATATCTTCTTAACAATGTCTCCAATAAATTCTGATTCATGCCTAAAAAAAAGAAATTTTAATGTTTTGAGAAAAATGTTGTTGCTATGTTTCGAATGCACTTTCTTTTTCAATGAATCATGAAACATAATATAGTTTGGAAGCAAACAAGAACCAAGAATAAAAAAGCAAGATCTGTTGCGGAGCCAGAAGACAAAATTTGCTCTTTTATTGAAATATGACACTTTTCAATTAAACAGATAAGATTAGAAAAAAAAAGTTATACATACATACATATATATATATATCCAAAAAACTAGAAAATAGAGAAGAAAAGAAAGAATTACCTGTTATTTAATTGCCATCCCTTGATTGCAGCCACTTGAATTAAAGCATTTCGCCACCTTTGGATCTTCTCACTTTCTTCTTTGTATCTCTCTTCATGTCTGGCAAGGGCTTCTTCTACTTTCCCTTTTTGTTTTCTTAAATCAGATGGATCAACATCGTAAAAAATTGGAAATACTTTATGGCCGTCGTTGTTATTGTTGATAAGTTAAATTAAAAAATGGGTTGAAAAGTCAAAAATGGTGGGAGGTGCAATTGGCACCGAAAGAAAAAAATAGTTGGCAAGTTGTTTAAAGTTGAAAGGGATAATTGCAATTTTGGTCCCTAATTTTTTAGGCCATTTGCAAGTTAGTCCCTGAACTTCAACTATAAATAGGCCTAACCATTTCTCATTTCAACCATCCCAACCAATCTTTCTCTCTTAGTTTTCTCTCTTCTCCCATTTGAGAATTCTTAAGGAATTCTATTTGTTTGTAATACTTTGGAGATAGTAAAGTTATCATCTGGTGTTAGTGCCCGAGGACGTAGGTATAATTTACCGAACCTCGTTAAATCTCTTGTGTTCTTTCTTGTCCTATTTTTCTTTCAATATTTGAGGGTATAATAGTAGTATTTAATTGTGCTATTAAATTACTATAGAAGGGATATTCTATCTAAGGAAAGACTTGGTATTTAAGAGATCCATGTGATCCACCTCTCTTCCCTGGGAATTGAACTTTGTGTGATTTTTTAGTACAATAATTTACACGCTTCCGACCCTATTGGAACAACAAGTGGTATCAAGAGCCGAAGGTTAATCGTAGTATGCTCTGTGGTTGCAGTTTAAACTGATCTTCCACATCAGAAAAGATTTCCTTAGGTATATTGAAAGATTATGGAGAAAACGGTCGGTGTAGGAGCTTCAACATCGTCCATGTGGACAAGACCGACAATTGCAAATGCAAGATTGGCCGTGGAGATCTTTGATGGCACGGGCCATTTTGGTATGTGGCAAAGTGAGGTTCTAGATGCCCTTTTTCAGCAGGGTCTAGACATTGCCATTGATGAAGAGAAACCAGATGATGTACAGGAGAAAGATTGGAAGGCGATCAATCGGTTGGCATGTGGCACAATTCGATCATGCCTTTCTCGAGAGCAGAGGTATGCTTTTTCAAAGGAGACTTCTGCAAATAAGTTGTGGGTGGCACTTGAAGAAAATTTTTTGAAGAAAAACAGTCAAAATAAGCTCCACTTGAAGAAAAGACTGTTTCGCTTCACATACGTCCCAAGTACCACAATGAATGATCACATCACCAAATTTAATCAGTTAGTCACTGATTTGCTGAATATGGATGAGACATTCAAAGATGAAGATTTGGCTTTGATGCTGTTGGGGTCACTTCCTGAGGAGTTTGAGTTCCTAGAAACTACTCTACTTCATGGCAGGAGTGATATATCTCTGAGCGAAGTCTGTGCGGCCTTATACAGTTATGAACAGAGAAAAAAGGACAAACAGAAAAACTCAATCAGAGATACAGAAGCTTTAGTAGTCCGAGGTCGTTCATACACTCGGAAGAAAACTCAAAAGGGGAGATCAAAGTCAAAGTCCAGACTCGGGAAAGATGAATGTGCTTTTTGTCATGAGAAAGGCCACTGGAAGAAAAATTGTCCAAAGCTGAAGAATAAGGGAAAAGCTGCTGTAGATGCTTGTGTTGCAAAGCATGATACTAGTGACTCTGAACTATCACTAGTTGCATCATCATCGTCGTTCCATTCAGATGAGTGGATATTGGATTCGGGTTGTACCTATCATATGTCCCCTAACCGGGAGTGGTTCTCTGATTTAGTAGAACTAAATGGAGGAGTTGTTTATATGGGCAATGACAATGCCTGTAAAACTGTTGGGATAGGTTCAATCCAATTAAAGAATCAAGATGGATCAACCAGAGTTCTGACTGATGTTCGGTACGTGCCCAGTTTGAAGAAAAATCTCATCTCATTGGGAGCCTTGGAATCCAATGGTTCAGTTGTTACTATGAGAGATGGGATTTTGAAAGTGACATCTGGCGCACTTGTAATATTGAAGGGCATCAGGAAAAATAACTTGTATTACTACCAAGGTAGTACAGTTATTGGAGCAGTCGTTACAGCTTCCGGTAACAAAGACTTGGACTCAATGCAGTTGTGGCATATGAAGTTGGGACATGCCAGCGAAAAATCCTTGCAAATTCTGGCAAAGCAAGGATTGTTGAAAGGTGCAAAGGCTTGCAAATTAAAATTTTGTGAGCACTGTGTTCTGGGAAAGCAAAAGAGAGTGAAATTCGGCACTGCTATCCATAATACAAAAGGTATTTTGGAATACATTCACTCAGATGTGTGGGGGCCTTCTAAAACACCTTCGTTGGGAGGAAAACACTACTTTGTTACTTTTGTTGATGACTTTTCCAGAAGAGTTTGGGTGTATACCATGAAAACTAAAGATGAAGTGCTTGGAGTTTTTCTTAAATGGAAAACTATGATCGAAAACCAGACTGGCAAGAAAATCAAGCGGCTTAGGACGGACAATGGAGGGGAATATAAAAGTGATCCGTTCTTCGATGTGTGCCAAGAGTATGGTATTGTTCGACACTTCACAGTTAGGGATACACCACAGCAGAATGGAGTGGCAGAGCGTATGAATCGAACATTGCTGGAGAAAGTTCGATGTATGTTGTCCAATGCTGGGTTGGGCAAGCAATTTTGGGCTGAGGCTATGACATACGCTGGCCATCTTGTTAATCGTTTGCCATCATCTGCATTAGAAAGAAAAACTCCTATGGAGGTATGGTCTGGAGAACCGGCTACAGATTATGATTCCTTACATGTGTTTGGATCCACTGCATATTACCATGTGAAGGAGTCAAAGTTAAATCCGAGGGCAAAGAAAGCTCTCTTTATGGGAATCACTTCTGGAGTGAAGGGATTTCGTCTTTGGTGCTTAAGCACAAAGAAAATGATCTGTAGCAGAGATGTTACCTTTGATGAATCTGCCACATTGAAAAAGGTAGCAGATAAAGATATTCAGACGAGCAATACTCCACAGTAGGTGGAGTGTACTCCAAAACAGGTGGAGTTTGAGCAGATGGGGATTTGCCCAGTTAATAAGTCTAATTCTCCAGCCACAATGGAGGAATTAGAGGTTGAAGAGGTTCTGACCCAAGAACCACTAAGTACACCAGAACCAGTTGCAGTTGCAAGGCCACGGAGAGAAATTCGTAAACCTGCTCGATTTACTGATATGGTGGCCTACGCCCTTCCCGTTGTTGATGATATTCCTATCACTTATCAAGAAGCAATGCAAAGCTTAGAAAGTGATAAATGGAAAAGCGCCATGGATGAAGAAATGCAGTCTCTCCGGAAGAACAATACTTGGGAGTTGGCGCAATTACCGAAAGGTAAAAGGGCAATCGGATGCAAGTGGGTATTCGCAAAGAAAGATGGATCTCCTAGCAAGAAGGATATTCGCTACAAGGCAAGATTGGTAGCTAAAGGCTACGCTCAGAAGGAGGGAATTGACTACAATGATGTATTTTCCCCTGTTGTGAAGCATTCCTCCATTAGAATTTTGTTGGCCTTGGTAGCACAGTTGAATTTGGAGCTAGCTCAACTTGATGTTAAGACGGCTTTCTTGCATGGTGAGTTAGAAGAGGAGATCTATATGACTCAGCCAGAAGGATACACAGATGCTGGTGGTAGAAATTGGGTTTGTAAGCTTAACAAATCGCTATATGGATTGAAGCAATCCCCGAGGCAGTGGTACAAGCGATTTGATAGCTTTATGAGAAGGCAGAAGTACACAAGAAGCAAATATGACAATTGTGTGTATTTGCAGAAGCTGCATGACGGATCTTTCATTTATCTACTCTTGTATGTTGATGATATGTTAATCGCTTCGAAGAGCCAAAATGAGATAGATAAGCTGAAGGCTCAGTTGAATCAAGAGTTCGAGATGAAAGATCTAGGTGAGGCCAAGAAGATTCTCGGCATGGAGATAAGTAGAGATAGACAGAGAGGCAAGCTTTGTTTGAATCAGAAGCAATATCTGAAAAAGGTATTACAATGTTTTGGTGTAAATGAAAACACAAAACATGTAAGTACCCCACTTGCTTCTCATTTGAAACTTAGTGCTCAATTATCTCCGAAAACTGAAGAAGAAAGAGAATATATGGCAAAAGTCCCATATGCTAATGCAGTTGGGAGTTTGATGTATGCGATGGTGTGTACGAGGCCTGACATTTCACAAGCTGTTGGAGTTGTGAGCAGGTATATGCATGATCCTGGAAAAGGACATTGGCAAGCTGTGAAATGGATTCTACGGTATCTTCGAAAAACCGTAGATGTTGGTTTAATTTTTGAACAGGATGAAGCACTTGGTCAGTTTGTAGTTGGATATGTTGATTCCGACTTTGCTGGTGATTTAGATAAACGTCGTTCAACTACGGGGTATCTGTTTACTCTTGCGAAAGCCCCGGTGAGTTGGAAGTCTACCTTACAGTCTACAGTAGCTGTGTCTACTACAGAAGCAGAATATATGGCAGTTACAGAAGCTGTTAAGGAGGCTATTTGGCTTAATAGATTATTGAAAGACTTGGGAGTTGTTCAAAGTCACATTAGTCTATATTGTGACAGTCAGAGTGCTATTCATTTAGCGAAAAATCAAGTCTATCATTCAAGAACCAAGCATATCGACGTAAGATATCACTTTGTGCGGGAAGTCTTTGAAAAAGGAAAAATTCTACTTCAGAAGATTCCGACAGCAGATAATCTCGCAGATATGATGACCAAGGTGGTAACAACAATCAAGTTTAATCATTGTTTGAACTTGATTAACATCCTGAGAATTTGAGCACCTTTAGGTGTATGGCGCTCGAGAGCGCATTTGGAGGCACTACAAAAGATAGCTTTATCGAATTTGGGGAGTTGAAGGAAGTGTGTGAAGATGTGATTATCCTAATCAAATCTTCAAGGTGGAGATTGTTGATAAGTTAAATTAAAAAATGGGTTGAAAAGTCAAAAATGGTGGGAGGTGCAATTGGCACCGAAAGAAAAAAATAGTTGGCAAGTTGTTTAAAGTTGAAAGGGATAATTGCAATTTTGGTCCCTAATTTTTTAGGCCATTTGCAAGTTAGTCCCTGAACTTCAACTATAAATAGGCCTAACCATTTCTCATTTCAACCATCCCAACCAATCTTTCTCTCTTAGTTTTCTCTCTTCTCCCATTTGAGAATTCTTAAGGAATTCTATTTGTTTGTAATACTTTGGAGATAGTAAAGTTATCATCTGGTGTTAGTGCCCGAGGACGTAGGTATAATTTACCGAACCTCGTTAAATCTCTTGTGTTCTTTCTTGTCCTATTTTTCTTTCAATATTTGAGGGTATAATAGTAGTATTTAATTGTGCTATTAAATTACTATAGAAGGGATATTCTATCTAAGGAAAGACTTGGTATTTAAGAGATCCATGTGATCCACCTCTCTTCCCTGGGAATTGAACTTTGTGTGATTTTTTAGTACAATAATTTACACGCTTCCGACCCTATTGGAACAACAGTTATGTTGTTGAACAATCTCAGCAAGCTCCTCCAAGCACCAACTTGAAAAGGCATAAGTTTGTGAAAAAACGATTACCCAGCACCGTGATTGCTGAATTGCTTTAAAGAGTTCTGGCGCGATCTCTTCGCCGGCCTCCAGCTTTGGATCATCCCTGAAAGTAACGATCCCACTCCTCTTTAGAGCAGCATAGAGATGATCGGTGAAGTTTTTGCGAGTATCTTCACCTTTAAAACTCAAGAAAACATCATATTTCTTTCTAGAAATGTATGAGGAAGTTGAAGGTAATGACAACATGACGATGTTTGAGAAGAAAAATATATATGTGGGTATAGTGTTCAAAATCAGAAAATTGATCGCTCAATACGCCAGACAGAAACTAGAAACAATAAGTATATGAGAGTGAAGATTGAGAAAAACAGATGAAAATTCCGGGGAAGAATAAAGGACGTTTCTAAGCAATTTCTCTATAACCTTTTCATTTTCGAAAGGAATACGAGTAGGTGTTGACATTGGGTGATGCATGTTCTTCCCAGGAAGAATCCAAGAAGGTGAGTGTTGACAAAATGGAGCCTACAATAATTCTAAGTAATAAGTAGAGTGTTGGACGGTTTGTGTTTTACTTTCATTTAAATAATGATATAATTGTCTATATAACTATATATTAAGGGAGTATTTGGAGACACCTGTCCAGGGAGGACAATGCGTCATTTTAAATTCGGTCCCTCACATTTTGCCTTTTATATGATTAAGTTCTATTTGAAGCATTTAAAATGTTCATTAGGTGCAGACTAAAATAACTTATATTTACTCACTATCATAATATTTTATGTATGAATACAATTTATTAATTTAATGTATAGGATTTTTTTCTTTTACATTACAAGAAAATGTTAGAATTTCAATTTTAGTTTTTTTTATTATGCCTAAATTTAAGATTTAATTTCTAACCTAATTTAATCATATATTTTTATAATGTTATCAGTTAGACATATAATTAATAGTGTTGACTTTTCTATTAGTTATAGCATCATAAAGATGATCCGTGAAGTTGTTGCGAGTATCTTCACCTCTAAAACTCAAGAAAACATCATATTTCTTTTTAGAAATGGAGGAAGAAGTTGAAGGTAAGGACAACATGAGTATGTATGAAAGGAGAAAAATATCTCAATCTGGTGTCCACAATCAGAAAATAGATTGCCCAATACCCACAAAGAAACTAGAAAAGTAAGTATACGAGCATAGGGGTGGAAATTAGGGGCCGACAAAGTAAGTATGTTATCTGTTTTATGTTGGATCAATTTGAGATATAATTAATCTCATAATTTGCAGGTTGTTGTTAAGAATTATTCTCATCTTTTATCTATTGATTCAGTCTTGTTTGAACCGGATTGATCGATCGATCGATTAGATCAGGAGCCGACAAAGTATTGGTTCGATGAGTGATTTTGAATTGATTAGATTGAAAATTGATACGAACCGATTCAACCTGTTAAAAACTAAATGAATCGAAACTCTATTTTAACTTTTTAAAATTTTAATAAATTTTTAATCATTGGACCAACAAACTAATAACCTATCCAATTCGACTACAAATCCGATTTAACTCAAGAAAACACCATATTGAAGGTAACGACAACATGAGGATGTATGAAAGGAGAAGGATATTTCAGTCTGGTGTTCAAAATCAGAAAATAATGAATATATGAGGAAAAACATATAAAAAATAGAAGAGGGCTGGGTGATATGTTCTTTCCATGAAGGTGAGACGGTTTGCATTTTATGTACTTAACAATGAAAGATAATAATTAAAAACATTAGTTTTCGAAATGAAAGGGAGTAGGTGTGGAAATTCGGGGTTATTGATGTTGTTTCCGGGAAGACTCCAAGAAGGTTGTGTTTTACTCAAATTTCTCAAATATCTTAAACATTTGGGATTTGCACAAGCTCAATTACTTCCAGAACCGGCGACCTGGATTCTAAATTCCAATAATTCTTTTCCGCGAAAATCAAACTAATCAAAGATGCATAGATGAATACATAAAAAATAAAAGAGTGAGGAATTAAGGATAAAAGTATTCAAATCTGCCTAATTTCAGGAATCAAAGAGTTGATACACGAAATGTCAAAGTCAGAGTGAACAGTGACTAGGAAAATGGTTTTTTTTTTTTTACAAAAAAAAAAAAGAAGTTAAGAACTGAGGTATACAGACTAATGAAGTTTTAATCCCACAAGTAATTTTACAGGCTTTTCCCAGAGGTTTTAGGTGAAATACTGGGGACATTTTAAGCGGTGAAAATCTCCTCTCAAATTTCTATGGTTTTGTTACTAAAATGAAAATAAAATTTTAATAAATAAAAAAATGAAACCAATTAAAATGTGCACATTTAAATTATGTAAAAAGGAATGAACTAAGTGACTAAAATTTTAAATGGTATAAAAGAATGTAATCAACATTTGGGATATGTATAGAATATGAGCTCATGTTGAATATGAGTATGAACAAAAAATTCAAATTTGTTTGATATATACGAAGGAATGTAAATAAGTCTAGAATGATTAAATTAAATAAAAGATGTAAACAACGTAAATGTCTAAAAAACAATAATTAATAGGACAAGGTTGGTTAAGTAGTTTACCACAGTTAATGCTTCTTTCCCGATTGGCCCATTATAAAATTGAAAATTTTTTGCATCAGTTTTGAGCAGAGTGTTGGTGGACGTGTTCAAAATTGGGAAAAGATTGAGTGGTATGTCACTGCAACTCTTTTATTTCTTCCAAATCTTTCTCATACACTATTCTAATACCACCTTACCGTCTCTAGATCTATCTGAGAAAGACATCCAGAGCTCATCATATTTTTTATCTAAGCAATTTATTGTCCATAAATTATTGGTTTTACAGTCACCATATTTATCCTCCATGGAAATTGGATATAATATATGCTTTATCCGCTAAAAACAAAGAAAATGATGATATTTAATTATGGGCAGGTAAAATCCTCTATCCACCGACGAGTTACTCCAAGCAAAATTTAGAGAAATTTTACCTCGATATAATTTACGGGTGGCTTGTTGAAAATTTCTATACAAGATAGATCCATTACAACTGATAATCTCGCTTGAAGCATCATCACCGACAAAAATGCAGCAACAAGCAACTCCAATCCATTGACTAGCATTCCGAAGGTTGACAGGTTGGGGTATCTAAATTGAAGAGCCACTTTTTTGTTGGCCAAACCATTCTGGGATTTCACTTCCGGGCATAACAATATCAAACGGTTTTCTTGAGATTGCAAATGCCTGCAAAATAAAACACAAGTCGTTCGGCAACTAAAACCATAAATTCTCAAGTATGAGATTTTGTAAGGGAGAAAAAATAGAGTAATCGACCTTAAGATGTTTTTCCAGCAGTGTTAATGCATTGATATTCTCAGCCAAATTGAAGCAGCTAATGGCTTTAACGGTAGCCCTGTACACTGGATTGCATATTAATGGACTTGGAACTACTTCAAGTGAAGAACAACCATCTATCCACACCTCTTTTATACTTGGTAGCTCAGGCAACGATTTAAGCATCTTGCAATCTGACAAGTGACAATCTAATAGAATGAAGCTTGGAAAATCGAATAATAGATGCAGGTATGTTGATGAAATTGTTACCACTAAGACCAAGATCTGTCAAGGAGGATAGGCAAGAAATATCACGTGGAACATCTCCTTCACCAAGATTGCAGTCCCTTAGCTTTAACTTTCTTAATGAACTCAAACCTGACAACGAAGGTAACATCGAAGCCATGGAATTTGTCCTTCCTCTTCGATTAACTTGAAAAGAGAAGGAAGATTTTGTTGTAACTTAGATGATCTTTTGCATCCGTTGAAAGACAGAACTTTAAGATTTTTAAATTGGAAAATGAAGGATGGTGGTTCTGTTATGGCTGTTTCACTCAAGTCGAGCTCTTTCAAAAACTTTGCTTGCTGCCAATTCTCTGATAAATTTTCAATTCTATAAACATAAAGAGTTTTGGGACGTTCCATTTTCCCATTAATCCCCGGAAACCTTATAAGACTCGAGCAACCCGAAAGAATTAATGTTTCAAGAGATTCCATTCCAATTTTGGTCGGAAGAGTCCTAAGACTTTTGTAATCTCTTAAATTCAAAAGTTTAAGGCTCTTAAGCACTCCGATAGATAGATGAATATCCACGAATTTGGTACAACCTTCCAAAATCAAAACTTCAAGATTTGATGCTGTTGCGAAGTCTGGTGTCTTGATCAGATTTTGGAACCCTTTGAGGTTCATCATTTTCAACTTATACAAGGGCCGTCGAAGGCCATGATAAATTAGAAACAAATGAGAAAACATAATAATGCTCATTTTTGTTTTTTGGTTTTTTTTTACCTTAATCAAAGTTTAATCATTTTTATTAAAATAAGTTAAAATGATGAGTTAATTCTTAATAAGTTAAAATGATGAGTTAATTCTTACTTTATTTCCCTTCTACAATTGTTCAATGTGATTATATGGTAAAAGAAGTGCGACAAGATTGTCTGGTTGAAAGCTTGAAGACAAGTATTTTAAAGGATATCTTGTCCAATCTAAAAGATGTAGTTTATTAGAAAGATATTTGAGATCGTCATAATTTGAGAGACAAAGCACTTTGAACAATCTCAAATTTTTTTTTTATCTTCAAGAAGACATTGACATTCAAATTGAACGTATTATTCGATCCCTTAAAAAAAATGGACAAAACAAAAATGAGGTTCAAAGTACACAAAGGATTCAAAACCTAAAAGCTATATTGTTTCGATATTAGTTTTTTAAGTACCCTTGTCCGATAGTTATATTTTATCATAAGATTCTTATGCATATCAGAATATGGGTATTAATATATGATCCCTTAGAAACTCTTTAATTACATAAAAAAATAACTTTTTTAAAAAATATTCATACCCGTATTAAAATATGAGCAAATCCAGACTGTCACCTTCAATTCACCGTCAACCTAATTCTAAGAATGACATTTATGTAATATTTTTGTCAAACCCAAAATAATTCATAATCATCAAAGAAATTTATAACTTAAAAAAATTTAAGATTCAAATCTAAAATGATGTAAACTCAAGATGATTTGAATTATCACATAAAAATTGAACTCTACCTCAAACCTAAAATAACTTAAATTCAAATTTAGTTAAAAAAAAACTTCAAACTTGAATTGAGAAATCTACATATATCTTGTTTTCTAACTATTTTTTAGTTTTATTACACCTTAAAGAAATATATTACTTGGGAAAAATAAAGGGGTGAGTGAGAATGAGGGTGATAGAGGTTAATGTGAACATGAATGATTAAGTCAGTAAGAACTTTGTATAGCATGGGGAATTACAAATGTATACTATAGATATTTGTAAACATTTCACCCTTTGTAATCATCGTTTTCTGCTTATTGGGTAAATAAAATAAAAGTTATCCAAAATTCCTTTTTAGAAATTTTTTTTTTGACTCTTTTGTGAATATAAATGATCCATGCATATTGTTACGTAAACTGTCATATTACTGTCATTAAAATTTTGACAATTTAGATAACTTTTTCATTCAAAACAAAACAATTTGACTAAATTTTAATGACAAAATGAATAAATATTAAGGGCTAAATTTATCTTTATGCTAAAAACTTAAAGCCAGATTTGATTTGGTCCATATTAACTTGAAGAAAACTAGGTAATCTTTAAGACTTTCTTTCCAATCTTTGAGAACTTTGTTTACAAAATGAATTTAGACTATTTGCTTACTCAATACAATGCCAGACCATTGTTTTTATACTTACAGATAACAACTTGCTTCTCTTAACAAACTAACTAACCTTTCCAACCTTCACTAACTAATCTGCTAATTGTTCAGTTTTATTATTCTTAACATGCATCCATCTTCTCTATTGTCAAGACCCAAAGAAAATTTCCGAATCGAGCAAAAAGAGAAACCGATAACGATTTGGTTAACACATCAGCAACTTGATCTGACGCAGGAACTTCTCCTACACAAATCGAACCATCGGCAACCTTCTCACGAACAAAAAATAAATCTAACTCCACATGTTTAAACTTGGAGTGTAATACTGGATTAGCAGCAACTGCAACTGCACTAGAACTATCACACCATATATTTGGTGGAGAAACAGTCCCAATATGCAACTCTCGTAACAACGATAATAACCACAGAACATCACTTGTAACGGCAGCAAGACTTCTATATTCAGCCTCAGCTGTAGAACGCGATACCACTTGTTGCTTCTTCGATGACCACGACATAGGATTAGATCCAAAGAAAACACAATACCCCGAAGTAGACCTCCGATCATCGAAATCCAACCCCCAGTTTGCATCAGAAAACCCAACTAAACAAAGAGAATCAGACCGTTGAAAAACAATTCCAAAATCAAGAGTAGCAGACAAATATCGTAATATTCTTTTAAGAGCAGCCAAATGAACTATGGTAGGATGATGCATAAACTGACATACCCGATTAACCGCATAAGCAATATCAGGCGTGGTAAGAACCACATATTGTAACGCACCTGCCAGACTTCTGTACTCAGTTGGATCAGATAAAAATTCACCATCATTCTTAGAGATTTGCAACGAGCTAATCATGGGTGTATGAACACCTTTAGCACTTGTCAAACCGCTACGCTTCAACATATCCCGAATATACTTCTGTTGACAAAGGTGAAGACTTCCACATGACGACCTGGTAACCTCAACTCCTAAGAAATAGTGTAACTCACCCATGTCATTTAATGAAAATTCATCATTCAATAGCTTTACACACCAGTCAATAGAAGACGCCAAACTACCAGTAATGATAATGTCATCAACATAAACAAGCACATATAGAGTGGAACCCGAGCGAACTCGAACAAACAGAGAAGCATCCGACTTAGAGCCAACAAATCCAATTTTTACAAGAAAATTGCACAACCTCTCAAACCAAGCTCGTGGAGCCTGACGCAATCCATACAACGCCTTCTTTAGACGACAAACCAAAGGTCTCCCATCAGAACCAAGCCTAACATATCCCGGGGGTTGCTGCATATACACCTCACTATCAACATTACCATTTAAGAAGGCATTGTTAACATCAACTTGTCGAATTAACCACCCTTTAGTAACTGCAATTGACAAGATAACCCTTATAGTAGCAGGTTTTACAACTGGACTAAATGTCTCTTGAAAGTCACATCCCGAAACTTGAGAACAGCCTTTCACCACTAAACGTGCCTTGTATCGTTCAACCGTGCCATCTGGGTTCTTCTTTACTTTAAACAACCACTTGCAACCAATAACTTTGCGACCTGATGGCATAGGAACAAGGTCCCAGGTGCCATTCTGAATTAAAGCGTCATACTCAGGTTGAGCAGCAGCTTGCCATTCAGGACTAGTGACAGCCTCTTCAATTGTTGATGGTTTGACAATCTCAACCGCAAGAGCCTTAGGTTTGAAAATACCAGCCTTCGAACGAGTGGTCATAGGATGAATATTAACATTAGGCACCACATCTGGTCCTGTAGGGTCAGACGGAACTTGAACAACATGTGTGGAGGACTGAGTTTCAGAATTCAAGAAATCATGATGATCATTTTCACCTTCAGTCGCTATTTCATTCATTGAGGGAGTATCACGACAATTAGTATTTGTTGGACTAACGTCCACTCCAGTTTGAGGACTCAGAGACCCAGATACACTAGGTGGACAAGCATTTCCAGAAGCATAATTCCTTCCCAATAAAGGATTAATCTCAAGAATAGGAAAGTAGGTAGGGATAGTACTCACCTCTCGTGACCGAAATACATTCCTTGGAGAGAGAAACCGTGACTCATCAAACTCAACATGTCGCGAGACAATAATGCGACCATCCGGTAACAAACAGTGATATCCTTTGTGACAAGGACTGTAGCCCAAGAACGTACACGGTTGAGATCAAAATTCTAATTTATGACGCTGAAACGGGCGCAGAAGCGGGTAGCAACAACACCCAAAAACACGCAAATGATCATAAGTAGGGTCTTGCCCATAAAGCATACGATACGGTGTCTTACCATCCAGCACTGATGTGGGAAAACGATTTATTAAATGAATGGCACATGTAAACGCATACGCCCAGAATTCCATTGAAAGCCCCGCTTGAGCTAAAAGAGTAAGCCCCATATCCACAATGTGTCGATATTTACGCTCGGCAACACCATTCTGTCAAGAAGTATGCGGACACGACACACGATGAACAATGCCTTGGGACGCTAAAACCGAAGCCAATGCACGATACTCACCACCCCAGTCACTCTGAAACTGCTTGATGGTCTTGCCAAATTGATTGTAAACAAGTTTCTGAAACTGAATAAAACAGGTCATAACTTGTGACTTCTGTCGAATTAGATATACCCAAGTAAATCGAGAACTCATATCTATGAACGACACATAGTACCAATTGAGTAAGCAATAGTCTAAATTCATTTTGTAAACAAAGTTCTCAAAGATTGGAAAGAAAGTCTTAAAGATTACCTAGTTTTCTTCATAACTCAACTCACTCAATTGACATATCTACATATATCTCGTTCTCTAATTATTTTCTACTTTCCAAATATTATCAAGCTCGAGCTTGACTCAAAATTTAAAGCTTGATATCCAGTTCAAGCTAAGCTCAAGATATAATCTAGTTGCTCGAGCTCGAATTCAAATAAGCTTATTTATCAATTTTTGTACTCAAACTCGAACTTGGTTAAACTTGTTTATCAATTTTCATACTCAAGATCGAACTTGAGCTTGAGCTTGACTCGATAATTAAACTTAAGGTTAATAATATATATTAAGTAATAATGTAATTTAATAAAAAAATATTTAAAATGTATGTTAAAATTGAAAAGCTCAGTAAGGCTCGTGAGCTATTCAAGCGGAGTTTTACTAAGCTCGTATTCGGTTCAATTGATAGCTCAAATCCGAGCTCATCTTAATAATTATCAAATCAAGTTTGAGTTTTTTTCTATGGCGAACTCCCCCATATTGGCGAATCCTTCAATATTGGCAAGTTACCACAAAGTGGCGGCCCGATTACTTTGGCGAACTAAGAATATGAACTGGATTTGAAGAACTTGCATGCAAGATATGTTTATAGATTATGTTTCCTTTCTAGAAAATTTATTATTTATTAGCATAATATATTTTTTATTTATTAATATAAAATATTTTTTATTTCTTTCCATATTTAGGAGTTTTTTATATTATAAATATCTTTGTTTTATTGTTCAAATGTTGTGAGTAAAATATATAAAACTTTAGCAAACAATTTTGTTGCTAAATTTCTTGTTTATACTCTATAACTATTTCTCCTTTAGTATCGAAATTCCAACAATTATCATGTAATCTATTAATTGTTTATATTTATTAAAAGTGTATCTATTACACTTTTAAAAACTTACAATTTTCACGTCATAAAAAATATACATGTGAAACTAGGGGTGAATAAAATCCAATTCGATTCGAAAAACTCGATAAAAAATTTAATTTTTGAATTACATAGTTCGAGTTATTAGAGTTAATCGAATTATTCGGATCAACTAGAATAAAAAAATCATATTTTTCGGTTTAACTCGAATATGAATTATACAATTCAAGTTATCCGAAAATCCGAATAAGAAAAAGTAAAATTATGTTGTTTTGATAAATGTTTACATTTTCTAAAGTTAAAAGTCCAAATTTTCGGTTTAATATAAATTTTTTTAACTCGATTCGACTCAACTCAATCAAATATGTGAAAGATTAATAAATTCAGTGTGAAGGCAGCCTTTAATTTATTTATTTCAATTTACTTTAATTCATTTAATTTTGATTAAGATTAATAAATTTATTCAATACGCTATATTAAACAAATTAAAAACTTTAATAAACGTCATTTTTAAATTACTATTAGAATTTACATTTTATATTAAAAAAAGTTCATTCAAAATGGTATAATTTATATTACATTACATATTAAAAAGAAGTAATTATCTAATAACATAACCCATTTTTGAAACCCCAAATCGCTCGAGTCTATTATTACTTTAGTGTCTGCTTCCATTTTAACTGGGCAGCTTCTGTTGGTCCCTCACTTCCATGCATCCACTAAGTGAGCGAACTTCCATGCTTTTATTGATCTAGGCAGTCAACATAAAGCACCAAGATCATTTTCTTGCACTCAGATCATCTATGTTATTGATATTTTGGCTTACCTCAAACCGAGCAGCTTTAGTTAATCCCACAAGAAACACAACTGTCAAAATCCTTGCTCGTCTCAACCAAAAACCGTTGTTGGTGCAAGAGGGAGCAACAGGCTGTTTTGTATCTTGCTTGAATAGCAAGCCTTGAGCCTTGGTGAAGAAACAAACTCGGAAGCAGAAAACAGAAAATGAAACTAGCTAGTGAATAACAGAAAAGAGAGAAGAAGATTTGAATGAATAATAAGCTGATCTTTTTCATTAAGACATCAACAAGGCATTAAGTTATTACATATATCAGTCAACAAGTAAAACAAACAAGTAATCACCTAATCAACTACCTAACTCCACTAATTTGCATTGAAACTTACAAGATTAGCTTGTACAACTTGCATTGCTGACTTTTCAGTCAATCAATATCAAAACATTTACCTACTTAGTTCAACATGAACTAGATTACAAAACAATCAAAATGTAACTAAAAAAACAGCAAGTGGATTGGCAGCTTCAAGCTTCAGTTGCTGCACACCATGGCACCACTACTTGCTGCTATTTCTTCGAGCATGACCACCTTTGTATGTCGTGCATGGCCACCTTTGCATGGGAACTAAACTTGACACTCCTCCTTAGTTTCCATGCTAGTAACACCTAATTCCCTTTTGAATTTAACAAATTTAGACACATTGAGTGCCTTTGTGAAGATATCAGCAATTTGCACTTCTGAATTGCAATGAATCAGCTCGATTTCATGAGCTTGTTCCATCTCCCTTATAACATGCAACTTAATATTGAAGTGCTTGGTTCTGCCATGAAAAATGGGATTTTTTGCAATTGCAACAGCAGATTTGTTGTCACAATAAATCTCTGTTGCCTCCTTTTGGTTTTGGTTTAAATCAGCCAAGATTTTTCTAAGCCATATGGCTTGATTCACAGCAGATGCAGCAGCAACATATTCAGCTTCTGCTGTTGATTGTGCCACCAGACTTTGTTTCTTAGAACTCCAGCAAAACATGCCTGAGCCAAGACTAAATGCATATCCGGATGTGCTCCTCATGTCATCACTCGATCCAGCCCAGTCACTATCAACATAGCCTATCAGCTTCATGTTTTCAGCCCTTTTGAATAATACACCATGATCAATGGTGCCTTTGATGTATCTTAGCACTCTTTTAGCTGCTCGAAAGTGCTGATCATTGCAGCAATTCATGTATCTCGATAGCACACTAACAGCAAACATGATATCGGGCCTTGTTGCAGTCAAATACAACAGACTACCAATGAGACTCTTGTACATAGTCTCGCAGATTGGTTCACCACTCCCTTGCCTCGAAAGCTTCACTCCAACAGCCATTGGTGTGCTTGTTGGCTTGCAGTTTTTCATAGAGAACTTGTCCAAGATCTTCATAGTAAAAGAACTCTGACTAAGAAAGATTCCCTTTTCTATTTGCTTCACTTCCATTCCAAGGAAGTAGTTCATTCTGCCTAAATCAGACATTTCAAACATTTCCATCATTTTTCTTTTGAAATCTTCCAGCATTCTTCTATCTCCTCCAGTTACCAATAGATCATCAACATAGAGTGACAGAATAAGCTGAGTTTCAGCTTGGTTCTTCTTCACATACAGTGTTGGTTCACTGGGACTTCTCTCAAATTCCAAATTGAGTAAGTAAGAGTCAATTCGAGCATACCAGGCTCGAGGAGCCTGTTTCAGGCCATATAAAGCCTTTTTCAGTCTGTACACCATGTGTTCTTTGCCAGTGATCACAAACCCTTGAGGCTGCTCGATGTAGATCTCTTCTTCCAGGAAACCATTGAGAAATGCAGACTTAACATCAAGCTGATGAACGGTCCACTGATGTTGAGCAGCTAAGGCAACTATCATTCTAACTGTGTCAAGCCTGGCTACTGGTGCAAATGTCTCCAGGTAGTCCAGACCATACCTTTGGTTAAATCCTTTGACAACAAGCCTGGCTTTTAGCTTGTTCAGACTGCCATCTGCATTCTGTTTTACTCGATAGACCCATTTTACTCCAATGGTCTTCTTTCCAGTAAGTTTATCAACTAGCTCCCATGTATGGTTCTTCTCAATCATGTTGATTTCATTGACCATAGCTAGTTTCCAGCCTTCATCTGCCTCAGCCTCTTCAAAACTGCTAGGTTCTGCTATTGCAACCTGTGCCCTTTCATAAATATCTTCTAGGGGCCTTGTGCCTCTCACAGGCACATCATCAACATCCATTTCAGGTCCTAGCTGCTCAAGTTCAGCTTGATTAGGCACTAGGTCTTCTGAAACTGCTTCTGGCTCATTTTTCTCCCAATTCCAGCAGGCTTTTTCATCAAAGATGACATCTCTGCTCACCTGGACTTTGTTTGTCAAGGGATCCAGAATCCTGTAGCCCTTCTTGACTGAGCTATAGCCTACTAGAACACCTGGTTGAGCCCTTTTAGAGAGCTTGTCTCTCTTTGCTGCTGGTATTTGTGCATAACACAGGCAACCAAACACCTTCAGATGTGCCAAGGAAGGCTTGAAACTGAACCAAGCCTCGAAAGGTGTCTCGGATGCAAGAGCTTTGGTAGGAAGCCTGTTCTGAAGGTAAACAGCAGTGTTTACTGCCTCAGCCCACATGGTCTTGGGCAGTTTCTTTTCAAACAGGAGACATCTGGCCATATCCATCAGACTTCTGTTCTTTCTTTCAGCTACCCCATTCTGCTGAGGTGTGTAGACATTTGTAAGCTGATGTTTGATACCAGCATCATTGCAAATGGCTTGAAACTGAGCTGAAGTGTACTCAGTGCCATTGTCTGTCCTTATCGATTTCAGCTTGCAACCTGTTTCTGTTTCTACAGCATTTTTAAACTTCACAAACACTTGAGCTACCTCAGACTTGTGCTTTAAGAAGAAAATCCAGCAAAACCTTGTAAGATCATCAATGAAGAGGATGAAATACCTGTTTTTGCTGAGTGATTCAGTCCTCATCGGACCACATACATCAGAGTGCACCAACTGTAGTCTTTCAGTAGCTCTCCAAGCTGAATTTGTAGGAAATGGCAGTCTTGCCTGTTTCCCCATCTGGCAAACTTCACACACATCATCATGCTCCACTGAGCTGGTGAAGTTCTCTGCCAAGCCCTCTTTGGCCAATCGAGCCATTGATCTGAAGTTGGCATGTCCAAGCCTTTGATGCCAAAGCTTGAAGTCATCAACAGAGGTTGTGTATGCTGAGTTTGAGTCATTTGCCCAGTGAACCTCAAAGCATTTATCAGTCATTGTGACTGTCATAAGGCTTGATCCACTTAGATCAGTAATGTGGCATTGTTTGTCCTTGAACACAACAGAATAACCTTTCTCGAGCAGTTGAGCTATGCTGAGAAGGTTTCTGTCAATCTCTAGCACCAACAGCACATTTGGAATGATCTTGTTGCCTGTGGGAGTACATATCAGCACTTCTCCTCTTCCTTCAGCCCTTATAAACTGACCATTTCCAACCTTGACCTTGGTTTTATAACTTCTGTCCAAGGTTTTAAACAAGGAGGCATCTGATGACATGTGGTTAGTGCAACCACTGTCCAACAACCAGCCTTTTGAGTATTTCTTCTCAGCAGCTAAGCAGGAAACAGCAAAGACCTGTTCTTCTTGGTCACTACTGTCCTCAGCTACTCGAGCTTCAACCTTTGACTGCTAAAATTGATTCTGCCTTGGCTTACTCCTGTTTTTACAGACCCTTTCAACATGGCCCTTCTTCTTGCAGTGTTGGCATACTGCATCTGGCCTAAACCAGCATCTGTCTTCTGGATGACCTGGCCTCTTGCAATGTCTGCAGGGCTGGTCATTACTCCTTGCAGTATCAGGCTTAGGCCTATTTTTCCAAGGCTTTTTGCCTCTTTGAGCATTGGTGCTCGAGGCTTCTCTGGCCTTGGCTTGAAATGCACCTTCTTGGTGATCTTCAGCTCTGCTAGCTCTCCTTTGTTCCTGAGCATAGAAGGTGTTGATTAACTCAGTCAAAGAAATGCTAGCAAGGTCTCTTGAGTCCTCTAGGGAGGATATCTTTGCTTCATATTTCTCAGGCAAAGTGGAGAGGACTTTCTCCACAATTCTTGCCTCATCAAAGTGCTCACCTAGGAGCTTTGTACTGTTAACCACTGCCATAATTCTATTTGAATACTGCTTCACTGTTTCTTCTTCCTTCATCTTCAAATTCTTGAAGTCCCTTCTCAAATTTAACAGTTGCTGTTGCCTTGTTCTCTCAGTGCCTTGAAACTCCTCCTTAAGCTTGTCCCAGGCCTGTTTTGGAGTCTCACAGGCCATAATTCTGGTAAAGATGACATCTGATACACAGTTCTGAATGCAGGACATGGCTTTGTGCCTTTTGGTCCTCTCATCAGCATGTTGTCTGATCTGAGCTACTGTGGGATTAGCCCTCAGTGGTGCTGGCTCAGCATCTGTGTTAACAACTTCCCACAGATCAAAGGCCTGCATGTAAGTCTTCATCTTTACCAGCCATATATGAAAGCTTTCTCCATTGAAGACTGGTGGGGCTGCTGGTGAAAATCCTGAAGAAGCCATCAGGTTCCTTGGTTTGAAGCAACAGGTCCACTAAGACAACGGCTCTAGATACCAATTGTTGGTGCAAGAGGGAGCAACAGGCTGTTTTGTATCTTGCTTGAATAGCAAGCCTTGAGCCTTGGTGAAGAAACAAACTCGGAAGCAGAAAACAGAAAATGAAACTAGCTAGTGAATAACAGAAAAGAGAGAAGAAGATTTGAATGAATAATAAGCTGATCTTTTTCATTAAGACATCAACAAGGCATTAAGCTATTACATATATCAGTCAACAAGTAAAACAAACAGGTAATCACCTAATCAACTACCTAACTCCACTAATTTGCATTGAAACTTACAAGATTAGCTTGTACAACTTGCATTGCTGACTTTTCAGTCAATCAATATCAAAACATTTACCTACTTAGTTCAACATGAACTAGATTACAAAACAATCAAAATGTAACTAAAAAAACAGCAAGTGGATTGGCAGCTTCAAGCTTCAGTTGCTGCACACCATGGCACCACTACTTGCTGCTATTTCTTCGAGCATGACCACCTTTGTATGTCGTGCATGGCCACCTTTGCATGGGAACTAAACTTGACAACCGTAACATATTTTCCTAAACTCTAACATTGGACAAGACATACCAAGAATCAGTGATAAATGAAAAGGTTTCAATCCCGGTAGAAGAGATATTACCACTTAAATCTAGCAATTAGTGCATGTTGCTTTCAATGAAATGCATCTACTTCTAAGCTAATTCTTACTTTTTATACATTCAAACATATATGTACTGTTTTCTCATCTAAACTATATCCTTAGCTTGAGTAATATTAATTTTACTTTAAGCCATGAAGTTTAAATGATACTTCTGTTAGCCCTTTTAAGTACTGTTAAGCACCCATACAAACTACAAAATGAAGCTATTTAAATACTAAAGAAGCAGGCACTACTGAATCACACCTACACACATTACAAGCATCCAATGGTATTTTCTCTTATTATTCCTTTTGTTTTTTTCATAAAGTATTTATATTTAATATTATGTTTGACTTATATATATCATCTTGACGGTGTTTCCTCTCAACCACACCGTTTTTCTCCTAGGTATGAGGGCATGTAAGTCTACGTTGAATGCCACACTTGAACAATTTAGTGGACAGGGACCGATATTCACCCCTCCAATCGGTTTAGAGCATTTTGATGGAAAACCTGAATTGAACTTGCACCATTCGTTGAAAATGAAGAAAACAACTCAACACTTCATACTTAGCTTTGATAAAATACACCCATGTAAACCTGCTGTGCATATCTACAAAAGACACATAGTAAGAATATCCATTTGATTTCTCATGAGTTGGCCCCCAAACATCAAATACAACAAGTTCAAAAGGCAATGAGTACACTATTTTAGAAGTGCTGAATGGAAGCTTATGTGATTTGCCTAACTGACAAGCGGAACAAACACTTGGCAAACAATTATCCTTGAAAGAAATATTACAACTTCGCAAAACTTGAGAGAGAACACTATTGCACGGATGCCCGAGCCGTTAATGCCACAACAAAGGTGCTGAAAAACGCGAAGTATTACACACACTCATAGAATTCACTCTTGGTGCAGCAGGTGACTTGAAAGAACCAGCTGTGGACACGTCAAACCTATAGAGTCCTTTATGCATGCGGCCCACTAGAAGCACCTTCCCTGTCTGAATGTCCTTCACAAAGCACATATAGGGGTGAAATTCAAAATACACCAAATTGTCTTTGGCAAACTAACCCATAGATAATAAGTTTTTGCAAACAGTAGGCACATGAAAAACGTTTCTAAGGTGAAATAGTCTAGAACCAGACATCATAGTCAAAGAGCCTACATGAGATATAGAGACATGCTCACCATTTCCCATAGAAACCCTATCCATACCTATGTAAGGAGAAGAAGACAAGAGATTGGTCACATCTGAAGTGACATGATTTGTGGCTCCAAAATTCGAATACCACGTCTGAACTGAGGATCCTGTAAAAAGAGACCGAGAAGCCTGTGTAGGAGCTTGTGCATGAGAATTGCAACAAGGAGAAGAACTATGCTCATAACAATGATAGTTAACAGTTTTTGAGTCATTTGTGTCCACACCAAAAAAAATTTCATCAAAACGATGATAGCAAGTTTGAACAACATGTCTAACCTTACCACACAGCTGACACTGTGGTCTAGAACGTGTCCACCCCCTGCCATTACTGTGATTTCTACCACGAAACCAACCTCTACCATGTTTCCTAGGACCTAGTCTAAAACTTGAACCATAACTATTAAAACCATCAGTGGACTTAGAAGAATGAGAGTTCTTGGAGTAGGAAGTTACATTGGCTTGCATAGGGATTTCAGACAACATATCCAGCTATCGAGCTTCACAGTCAAGAAGCAACTCAGTCAACAGATCTAGAGACATCGAAGTAGCTGAAGCAATCACACGAAAAGAAAATTTTGCGAGAAAAAAATCACTATAAACCTGTGGCTCTAATACCATATCAAGATATAGAAACAACATAGTAAAAGATAACTTCTTTCTTTCTTTCTTAATGAGAGTAATGATAACAGACCTATTTAATACGTAAACTAATAACCGTTTTCTTAACAACTAACTAATTACACTAATTGCCAGAACTAACAATACTTAATACTCATGACACTCTTCGATTAACTTGAAAAGGGAAGGAAGATTTTGTTGTAACTTAGATGATCTTTTGCTTCCATTGAAAGACATAACTTTAAGATTTTTAAACTGGAAAATGAAGGATGGTGGTTCTGTTATGGCTATTTCACTCAAGTCGAGCTCTTTCAAAAACTTTACTTGTTGCCAATTCTTTGATAAAATTTCAATTCTATAAACATCAAGAGTTTTTAGACGTTCCATTTTCCCATCAATATCTGGAAACCTTATAAGACTCGAGCAACCCAAAAGAATTAATGTTTCAAGAGATTCCATTCCAATTTTGGAAGAAAGAGTCCTAAGACTTTTGTAATCTCTTAAATTCAAAAGTTTAAGTCTCTTAAGCACTCCGATGGATGGATGAATATCCACTAATTTGGTACAACCTTCCAAAATCAAAACTTCAAGATTTGATGCTGTTGTGAAGTCTGGTGTCTTGATCAAGTTTTGGAACCCTTTGAGGTTCATCATTTTCAACTTATACAAGGGCCGTTGAAGGCCATAATAAATTAGAAACAAATGAGAAAACATAATAATGCTCATTTTTGTTTTTTGTTTTTACCTTAATCAAAGTTTAATCATTTATATTAAAATAAGTTTAAATGATTAGTTAATTCTTACTTTATTTCCCTTCGGCAGTTGTTCAATGTGATTATATGGTAAAAGAAGTGCGACAAGATTGTCTGGTTGGAAGCTTGAAGGCAAGTATTTTAAAGGATATCTTGTTCAATCTAAAAGTTGTAGTTTATTAGAAAGATATTTGAGATCATCATAATTTGAGAGACAAAGCACTTTGAGCAATCTCAATTTTTTTTTTATCTTCGAGAAGACATTGACATTCAAATTGAACATATTATTAAATTCCCTAAAAAAAATATGGACAAAACAAAAATGAGGTTCAAAGTACACAAAGGATTCAAAACCTAAAAGCTATGTTGTTTGGATATTAGTTTTTTAAGTACCCGTGCCTGATAGTTATATTTTATCATAAGATTCTTATGCATATCAGAATATGGTATTAAGATATGATCCTTTAGAAACTCTTTAAATACATGAAAAAAAGACCTTTTTAAAAAATATTCATACTCATATTAAAGACATATTTATATCTAATCATTAAAAATGTTGGACGGTTTGTATTTTATGTATTTAATTATAAGATTATGAAAATAATAATTAGAATATAATTTTGAATACACTCTTTACACAGTAGGTTGTTTAGTATATTAGGTGAGGAGAATACCAGTGTAACCTTAAAATATGAACAAATCCAGACTGTCACCTTCAATACACCATCAACCTAATTCTAAGAATGACAATAATTTATGTAATATTTTTGTCAAACCCAAAATAATTCATAATCATCAAAGAAATTTATAACTTAAAAAATTTAAGATTCAAATCTAAAAGGATTTAAACTCAAGATGATTTGAATTATCACATAAAAATGGAACTCTACCTCAAACTTAAAATAACTTAAATTCAAATTTAGTTAAAAAAAAAAAAACTTCAAACTTGAATTGAGAAATCTACATATATCTTGTTTTCTAACTATTTTTTAGTTTTATTACACCTTTAAGAAATATATTACTTGGGAAAAATAAAGGAGTTAGAGGTTAATGTGAACATGAATGATTAAGTCAGTAAGAACTTTGTATAGCATGGGGAATTACAAATGTATACTATAGATATTTGTAAACATTTCACCCTTTCTAATTATCGTTTTCTGCTTATTGGGTAAATAAAATAAAAGTTATCCAAAATTCCTTTTTAGAAATTTTCTTTTTGACTCTTTTGTGAATATAAATGATCCATGCATATTGTCACGTAAATTGTAATGTTAATGTCATTAAAATTTTGACAATTTAGACAATTTTTTTCATTCAAAACAAAACAATTTGACTAAATTTTAATAACAAAATGAGTAAATATTAAGGGCTAAATTTGTCTTTATGCTAAAAACTTAAAGCCAGATTTGATTCGGTCCATATTAACTCAACTCTCTCAATTGACATATCTACATATATCTCATCCTCTAATTATTTTCTACTTTCCAAATATTATCAAGCTCGAGCTTGACTCAAAATTTAAAGCTTGATATTCAATTCAAGCTAAGCTCAAGATATAATCTAGTTGCTCGAGCTCGAATTCAAATAAGCTTATTTATCAATTTTTGTACTCAAACTCGAACTTGATTAAACTTGTTTATCAATTTTCATACTCAAGATTGAACTTGAGCTCGAGCTTGACTCGATAATTAAACTTAAGGTTAATAATATATATTAAGTAATAATGTAATTTAATAAAAAAATATTTAAAATGTATGTTAAAATTGAAAAGCTCAATAAGGCTCTTGAGCTATTCAAGCGGAGTATTACTAAGCTCGTATTCGGTTCAATTGATAGCTCAAGTCTGAGCTCGTCTCAATAATTATCAAACCAAGTTTGAGTTTTTTTTCTATGGCAAACTCCCCCATATTGGCGAATCCTTCAATTGGCGAGTTACCACAAAGTGGCGGCCCGATTACTTTGGCGAACTAAGAATATGAACTGAATTTGAAGAACTTGCATGCAAGATATGTTTATAGATTATGTTTCCTTTCTAAAAGATTTAGTATTTATTAGTGTAATGTATTTTTTACTATTTGAATTTACATTCTATATTAAAAAAAGTTCATTCAAAATGGTATAATTTATATTACATTACATATTATTATCTAATAACATAACCCATTTTTGAAACCCCAAATCGCTCGATTCTATTATTACTTTAGTGTCTGCTTCCATTTCAACTGGGCAACCTCTGTTGGTCCTCCACTTCCATGCTTTTATTGATCTAGGCGTATTTAGTGTATTGATGAAGCTGAAGGCCGCCATATTCGTTTTGTTTGTGTATGCATTGTGGTAACTCTTTTACATTAGTCGCAGAAGATAGAGCAGGATAAGGAAGAGCTCTCATTTTCAAGTTCCAAGCACTTAAAATAGTTTGGTGATGGGATTAGGTTCTCATGCAAAGCTGTATTTGTTGCTTAGGATCGCATTTGTATGACATTTTCCCAGCATTTTCTTCCACTAAGCTCAGTAATGCCATTGATTCAATGTTTGCAGATTATAATGGCGAAACCAGCTGCAGGTCCAGCGAGGAGAGATAAATGAAACTATTGAATTTTTAAAAGAAAAAAAATATGAATAAGTGTCTCACGAGCAAAGATTTTCTAATTGAATATTCGTGCATACTTTATATTCATATTTGAATAAATATTAAAAATAAATGTCTAAACATAAATATTTTATAAAAAAATAAACTGAGGAGTTGGAATAATATAATTTGTACTTCAAGTCATGAAATTTAAATGATACTTTATTAGAAGGGATTAAATCTATTTAAGTACCTTTAAGGATTTATATTTAATCTTTTAAATATATAAAAACAGTTTTGACTGATTAAATTGAACACATAAGTTGGTCTCCAATAAAAATAAAATAATTTTTAACTCAGTTGAAATTATGATAGATCCTTATTAAAGGATTTTGATTTTATCATTACTTGCTTCGTCTCCATTTTTGTCTCACAATTTTGTTTTAATTTGCTTCATCTTCAACTTACAAATAAAATATAGACGTAAGTGAATATATATATAATGGAAATAAAATTTTAATAAAAAAAGGTGAAACCAATCAAAATATACACATTTCGATAATGTAAAAAGGAATGAATTAAGTGACTAAAATTTTAAATGGTATAAAACATTTGAGATATGTACATGCTGAATATGAGTATGAAGGATCATATCTCATACCCAAAACAAGTCTAGAATGATTGTTTAAATGAAATACAAGATGTGTAAAAAAAAACTTAATGGGACAAAGTAGGTTAAGTAGTTTACCACAGTTAATGCTTCTTTCTTGATTGGCCCATTACAAAATTGAAAAAATTTTGCATCCGTTTTGGTTGCGGCTCTTCTTCCTCCGTTTCCTCATACATATTACGTTTCCGTTTTATGTGAGAACTGTTGGATAAATGGCAGTACAAAGAAGCAAACCGAATGGAAGCAAAAAGAGAACTAAAAAAAAACTCAGCAAAGAATTGTAACTGAAGTCATATATTTTTCATTCAAATTTTGAATATATGAAGGTTACAAACAATTTGACAGTTACCTACTAATTTAACTGCCCTTACTTAATACATACTAAAACATAGCAACTTGCTTACAAAAGAAAGCTGGCATACCAGCTATTACATCAGTCAAACTTCCTACTATCTTAGCTAACTCATTACAAAGATTTAGGCTAAGTTCCATAGGAACAAAATATTCAAAAAGTAATTCTATAATTGAACCAACTCCATTTCTTTGCTACAAAATAGTATAGCAGCTAAACTTGTACAATTTGCTGCTGTTGGTCTTTTGACCAAATTGTTGTTGTTGGTTCTTTGTTGCAATGCAGGCCATGGCTTCAACACTCCTCCTTGGACTATATGCAACAAACACCAATCCTTTCCTTCAAAGCATTAAATCGGTTGGCTCCCAATGATTTAGTTAAAATATCAGCTATTTGAATTTCTGAGCTGCAATGAACTAAGCTAACTTCCCTCGATTGCTCAGCTTCTCTAACAAAATGGAATTTGATTTTGAAGTGTTTAGTCTTACCATGGAAGACTGGATTCTTGGCTATGGCCACTGCTGATTGATTATCCATTCTAATCTCAGTAGGTTGAGCTTGATTTTCATTCAAGTCATCCAAAATCTTTCTAAGCCAAATGGCTTGATTTACTGCTGCTGCAGCTGAGATATACTCAGCCTCTGCTGTGGATTGTGCAACAGTTTGTTGCTTCTTTGAACTCCAGCTGAAAACACTTGAGCCTAAAGTGAAAAAATAACCTGAAGTGCTCCTCATGTCATCAACTGACCCTGCCCAATCGCTATCAGAATAGCCTACAAGTTTCAGCTCCTTTGCCCTCCAAAACTTCACACCAGCATTGATGGTTCCTTTGACATACCTTAACACTCTTTTTGCTGCCTTCAAATGTGCCACATTGCAGCAGTGCATAAATCTTGAGAGTAGATTAACAGCATAGACAATGTCTGGTCTAGTTGCTATTAAATAAAGCAGACAACCAATTAAGCTTCTATATGTTCTCTCATCTACTCGATCATGCTCACTGACACTTGACAATTTTTCCCCCAATGCAGCTGGTGTTGTGACTGATTTGCATTTCATCATGCAAAATTTTTCAAGCACTTTGGAAGTAAATGTCTGTTGACTTATGAAAATACCATCACTTCCTTGTTTGATTTCCATACCAAGAAAATAAGTCATTCGACCAAGGTCAGTCATTTCAAAGACATGTTGCATCTGCTTCTTGAAGTCTTCAATAAGTTCATGTTTGCAGCCAATGACCAGCAGATCATCAACATACAAGGAAACAATTAGTAAAGTTTCCTTTTGATCCTTCTTAACATAGAGTGTAGGCTCACTGACACTCTTTGTGAACCCAAGCCTTGCCAAGTAGCCATCAATCCTCTCATACCAAGCTCTTGGAGCCTGCTTTAGGCCATATAAGGCCTTTCTCAACTTGTAAACCTTCTGTTCTTCACCAAGGACATCAAAACCTTCAGGTTGCTCAATGAATATTTCTTCATTAAGAAAGCCATTTAAAAAGGCTGACTTAACATCCAAATGATGCACCTTCCAGTGCTTTTGAGCTGCCAAAGCAAGCAGTAATCTGATAGTATCCAACCTTGCAACAGGTGCAAAGGTTTCAGAAAAATCAACCCCTTGCTACTGACTATACCCTTTCACAACCAATCTGGCCTTGTGTCTGTTCAAAGTACCATCAGCATTGTTTTTAGTCCTAAAGACCCATTTGACACCAAGTGTCATTCTTCTGAATCATACTTAATTCAGTTTCCATAGCCTCTTGCCAGCACCTTTCTTTTGCAGCTTCTTCAAAACATGAAGGCTCTACTAGAGTTACTGCACATCTTTCATAAATGTTTGCTAATGTCCTGGTGCCTCGAACAGGTTCATCATCATAGTCATCTTCAGTTATTGCTTCATTTTCAGCTTCCTGCAAATCAACATCATTCTGATCTGCCTCAGGCAAATTTGCTTCAATTCCATCCCATTTCTAGCTACTTGTTTCACTGAATTTCACATATCTACTCACTACAATCTTCTTGGTCAGTGGATCAAAGACTCTGTATCCTTTTTTTACATTGTTGTAGCCAACAAACACACCTGGCATGGACCTCCTGTCCAACTTGGTTCTTTTCTCCTCAGGTACCAACACAAAACATAAACAGCCAAATACTTTCAATTGTGAGACAGATGGTTTCTGTCCAAACCATGCTTCAAAGGGTGTTTTACCCTTGACTGCATTAGTTGGTAGCCTATTCAACAAATAAACAGCTATATTCACAACTTCAGCCCAAAAAACATTAGGCATTTTAGCCTCAAATAACAAACACCTAGCCATATCAAGGACCGTTCTATTTTTCCTTTCACAAACACCATTTTGCTGTGGTGTGTACACAGTAGTCAATTGATGTTGAATTCCAGCATCATCACACAATTTTTGAAACTTCTGAGATACATACTCAAAACCATTGTCAGACCTCAAACATTTCAGTTTGCAATTTGCTTGGTTTTCGACCAAGGCTTTAAATTTGCAGAAAGAGTCATAAACATCTGACTTATGCTTCAAAAAATTTACCCAACAGAACCTTGAATAATCATCAATGAAGAGTACAAAGTACCTGCTGCCATTTAAGGAGGTAGTCTTCATTGGTCCACAGATGTCTGTATGAACAAGCTGAAGTTTCCCTTGTGCTCTCCATGCCTTGTTGACTGGAAAGGGTAATCTGGTCTGTTTGCCTAGCTGACAGACCTCACATACAGCATCCTTTTGCTCGATTTTGGACATGTCACTGACCAGATCCATTTTGTGCAACATGTTCAGTGAATTGTAGTTCACATGCCCCATCCTCCTGTGCCACAAATCAGTCTCATCAGACTGAGATGCATATGCCTTAGCCTGAAGCTGATTCACATTTATAATGAAAGTCCTGTCTTACATAGCCACTGTGGTTAACACTTCACCAGCAGCATTTTTGATCAAACAGTTCTTGCCTTCAAAAATCAGAGAATAGCCTTTCTCCAATAACTGGCCAACACTTACCAAGTTTTGGTCAATATCAGGTACATAGAGAACCTCTGAAATGGTTTTAATACCTGACTTGGTGCTTATCAAAGCCTTGCCTTTCCCTTTTGCCTCCAGTAGCTCACCATTGCCAATTCTGACTTTGGACTTGAAGGTGGTGTCAACCTCCTTGAATATACTCTTCTCAGAAGCCATATGGTGGGTGCATCCACTGTCAATCAGCCAAATTTTGCTAACCTTGCTCGAGCTTGCAAAGCATGATGCTGAAAAAACATGCTCTTCTGGTGCTTCAACCTCTTCTGCAGCTTGAGCTTGGCTTTGAAATTGTGGTTGTGTTTTTGACTTGCTCTTACAGACCTTTTCAATGTGGCCAAATTGCTTGCAGGCTCTGCATTGAATGTCTGGTCTGTACCAGCAGTATTTCTCAAGATGAGTAGTCTTCTTGCAATGGACACAAGGTGGGAACTTCCTTTTGACAGGTTCTTTCTTCTTCTTCTCAGTCCAAGGCTTCTTGCCTTTGGCATTTAAGTTTGCACTTGAGCTTTCTCTGCCTCTAGCCTGAAAATCTCCTTCATAGTGGTCCTCTTGCCTATTTGCCCTTCTCTGCTCTTGAGCATAAAGAGCATTTATAAGCTCAGTCAAAGGGATCGTTGATAAGTCCCTTGAATCTTCCAGGGAGGAAATTTTTGCCTCATACTTCTCTGGCAAGGTTGTTATGACCTTCTCAACCACTCTTTGGTCACTGAATTCTTCCCCAAGCAGCCTTATGTTGTTGACAGTAGCCATGATTCTGTCAGCATACTGCTTGACGGTTTCTGAGTCCTTCATTTTGAGATTTTCAAAGTCTCTTCTCATGTTGATTAGCTACTGTTGCCTGGTCTTGTCAGACCCCTGAAACTCCTCCTTGAGTTTATCCCAGGCCTGTTTTGGAGTGTCACAAGCCATTATTCTTATGAAAATAACATCAGAGACTCCACTTTGAAGGCACGACATAGCCTTGTACTTCTTGGCACAGTCTTCATTGTGCTGCCTGATTTGGGCTATGGTTGGGTTGGCTCTTAGTGGTGGTGGCTCAGTGTCATTGAGAACAACATTCCACAGGTCATGTGCCTGCAGATATGTTCTCATTTTCACTGCCTAGATGTTGTAATTTTCTCCATCAAAGACAGGTGGAGGAGGTGGTGTAAAGCTCATTTTTCAGCAAGCAAAACAACCTCTTCTTCTTTTGTTTCAAATACAATTTGCTTAATGATAGTGTACAACCAAGGCCCTCAAAGACTGAAAGCTCTCGATACCATTTGTTGGATAAATGGCAGTACAAAGAAGCAAACCGAATGGAAGCAAAAAGAGAACTAAAAAAAAACTCAGCAAAGAATTGTAACTGAAGTCATATATTTTTCATTCAAATTTTGAATATATGAAGGTTACAAACAATTTGACAGTTACCTACTAATTTAACTGCCCTTACTTAATACATACTAAAACATAGCAATTTGCTTACAAAAGAAAGCTGGCATACCAGCTATTACATCAGTCAAACTTCCTACTATCTTAGCTAACTCATTACAAAGATTTAGGCTAAGTTCCATAGGAACAAAATATTCAAAAAGTAATTCTATAATTGAACCAACTCCATTTCTTTGCTACAAAACAGTATAGCAGCTAAACTTGTACAATTCGCTGCTGTTGGTCTTTTGACCAAATTGTTGCTGTTGGTTCTTTGTTGCAATGCAGGCCATGGCTTCAACAAGAACTGCTACCTACTGATCCATGGTTGAGAGCAACGTGTTGGTGGATGTGTTCAAAATTTGGAGAAGATGGAGTGGTATGGCACTGCAACTCTTTTATTTCTTCCAAATCTTCCTCGTACATTATTCTAAAACCATACTTCTTTACCTTAACACGAGGGTCATCTACTCCTAATTCGTTATTGAAAGGCAAATAAAGCTCATCGCGTAGTTGATATTTATCCTCCAAGTCAAATGGATCTATTGCATTACGCGGAAAATAACGAATAAAAAGGTGATCTTTCATTATGGGCCTGTCAAAGAATGGAGCGACCCACCGGTTTCTACAACCAATTGGTCGATGATTTCCACCAAAAATAGATCCATCCCATCTGATAGCCCTTGAAGCATCTTTATTGACAAAAATGCAGCAACAAGCAACTCCAATCCATTCACTATCTTCGTGAAGGCTGATAGGTAGGGGTATCTTAACTGAAGAGTCACTTTTTTGTTGGCTAAACCATTCTGGAATTTCACTTCCGGGCACCAAAATATCAAAGAAGTCATTATCAAGCCATTTTCCAGAATTTGGAAGTGCCTGCAAAATAAAACACAAGTCGTCTGGTAACTAAAACCATAAATTCTCAAGTATGAGATTTTGTAAGAGAGAAAAAATAGATTAATAGACCTTAAGATGTTCTTTCAGCAGTGCTACTGCATTGATTTTCTCAGCAAATTTGAAGCAGTTAATGGCATGAATGTTATCACCAACCACTAAATTGCTTACTTTTGATGGACTTACTTCAAGTGAAAAACAATCATCAATTATCACACTTTCTATACTTGTTGGTAGCTCAGGCAACGATTTAAGCATCTTGCAATCTGACAATACAATACAATGAAGCTGGGAAAGTTGAGTAAGAGCCAAAGGAATGGTGATGAAATTGTTACCACAAAGATAAAGATAACTCAAAGAGGATAGACCAGAAATATCACTAGGAGTATCTGCTTCACCAAGAGTGCACAGGTTGCAATTTGACAATTCAAGAGACTCAAGCTTTGAGAGTCGAGTAAGAGATGCAGGTATGCTGACGAAATTGTTACCACTCAAATCAAGTATTACCAAATAGGATAGACCAGAAATATCAGGTGGAATATCTCCTTCACAAAGATTGCAGTCCCTTAGGTTTAGCACACTTAAAGAACTCAAACCTGACAACAAAGGCAACATCCGAGCCATGGGATTCGTCCTCCTTCCTTGGATTACCTTGAACAGAGAAGGCAAATTTGGTAGTGACTTATATGATGGTCCCTTGCGCCCATTGAAAGACAGAACTTCAAGATTTTTAAATTGAAAAATGAAGGATGGTGGTTCTGTTATGGCTGTTTCACTCAAGTCGAGCTCTTCCAAAAGCTTTGCATGCTGTAAATTCTCCGATAAATTTTCCACTCTATAACAACCGGCAAGATCTAGAGTTTTTAGACGTTCCATTTTTCCACCAATCTCCAGAAACCTTACAAGACTTGAGCAACCCGAAAGAATTAATGTTTCAAGAGATTCCATTCTAATTTTGGTTGGAAGAGTCCTAAGACTTTTGCAGTCTCTTAAACTCAAAAGTTTAAGGCTCTTAAGCACCCCGATTGATGGATGAACATCCACTAATTTGGTACAACCTGCCAAAATCAAAACTTCAAGATTTGATGCTGTTGTGAAGTCTGGTGTCTTGATCAGGTTTTGGGACCCTTCGAGGTTCACTATTTTCAAGTTAGACAAGGGCTGTTGAAGACCACAATAAATTAGAAACAAATGAGAAAGCATAACAATGCTCATTTTTGTTTTTTTTTGTTTTACCTTAATCAAAGTTTAATAATTTATATTAAAATAAGCTAAAACACAAGGATAAGATGAGTTAATTCTTACTCTATTTCCCTTCCATAGTTGTTGAATGTGACTACATCGTAAAAGAAGTGCGACAAGGTTGTCCGGTTGAAAGCTTGAAGGCAAGTATCTTAAAGGGTATCCTTTCCAATCTAAAAGTCGTAGTTCATTAGAAAGATATTTGAGATCATCACAATTTAAAAGGCAAAACACTTTGAGCAATCTCAGTTTTTTCATCTTCAAGAAGGTATCCGCACTCAAATTGAGCATCTTGTTCGATTCCCTAATATCAATGAGCAAAGCAAAAATGAGCTTCAGAATATACTAAAACATTCAATATCTAAAAGAAATGTTGCATCAATATTATTTTTTAAGTACTCGTATCCAATACTTATATCTAATGCACATTCGTATATGGGTATTAAGATATGATCCTTTAAGAACCTTTTAAATATGTGAAAAAAAATTTTAAATTTCTTTTTAATATACCCATATTAAAGAGATACTTATATCTAATAATTACATCCGATGTTAAATTGCCTAATCCTAAAAAATTGAATTAATATGTTGATTTATATTCGGTCCACAAACAATGCATAATTTACAAGTTAATGAACCAAACAATGTCACATAATTAAAAATGAAACCATTTTCATTAAAAAAATTTGATGACATGTTATAATCTAATTCGTTGATATACACTTTTAGTACATTAAATATTTACTATTAATTTTCACAAAAAAAATATACCATTAATATTTCAAAAATACATACATTTCTCTTTTGATTCTTTTGAAAAAGTAAATATATTGCTAGATAAATTTCATAATTAAACATTGAAATATTGAATGTCAAAAGTTTTGCTATATTTTTTTTCTCATATTTAAAAATAATAATTATTTACAGTACACATAGATATATGTTTATGTGTGTCTTCTTACCTTTTATTATTGATGATTATGCCTTCAACCATTTCTGTAGCCTAAAAAAGATCAAGAACAGATAATAAGAAAATAAAATAAATGGTGAATAATGTAGGATAGAAAAGAAATAATATGTAACTTTTGTTGAATAACTTACAGTGTTTTTTGTTAGGACATGATGGATGTCCCTTTCCTCCCACAATCTGCAACGTTTTCCAGGTTCATCAACACATTTTTCTCTAACAATTGTTCTTCCCATTTCTTGCAACAAGTCATGCATCTTCAAATATTTGCTGTGTTCATCGACTTTTAGGAGAGATTTTTTAACGAGAACATCAATTCCAATATCAGGAAAAAACTCACAACCATGCAATACTTTGATTACAAAATCTTTCTTCTCCCCCTTGAAGAAGCATGCTATATCTAAAAATATATTCTTCTCCCTTTCTCCCAGTCCGTCAAAACTGATTCGAAGTTTATCATGAATTTCTTTATTAGAATCTCTTTTAAGTCTTTCGATCGCACTTCTCCATTGAGTCGCATCTCTACCGCACAAAAAGGAACCTAAAACTTCAAGAGCTAAAGGGAGTCCACCAGCATAATTTACAACATGTTCAGAAAGCTCAATGAAATCATCTTTCTGCACTGTATCACTATGAAAAGCTTTCAGACTGAAAAGTTGAAGCGCATCTTTGGGATTCAGTGTTGTGGGCATATACACGTCATTAACTTGGCAACATCGAAGCAAATGTTCGTCTCTTGTTGTTACAATGATTCTACTCCCTAATCCGAACCAATCATGCCTTCCAACCAAGCATTTTAGGTGTTGTATGTTATCAACATTATCAAGAACAACAAGAACCTTTTTGTGAGACAACCTATGGCTAATTATGTCACTCCCTTCATGAACATCGAAAAAGTTGAAGCATTCACCATGAAAGATCTGTGAAAGAAGTTGTTTCTGTAAAGAAACTAGTCCGCATTTGTCTGAAACTTCTCGAATATCAGCAATAAAGCTTTTACCTTCAAAATGAGGTGACATTTGAGTGTAAGCAACTCTTGCGAGTGTCGTTTTACCGATGCCTCCCATTCCGCAAATTCCTAAAATGCGGACATCATCTTCCCCAATGTTTATTTTCAAATACAAATCCTCCAAGCGTTCACTAATACCAACCAAGTCGCTAAGAGTAACTGGATATGTCTGACATAGTTTTGCTGATATCTTCTTAACAATGTCTCCAATAAATTCAGATTCATGCCTAAAAAAAAGAAATTTTAATATTTTGAGTGATATGTTTCGAATGCACTTTCTTTTTCAATGAATCATGAAACATAAAATAGTTTGGAAGAAAACAAGAACCAAGAATAAGAAAGCAAGACCTGTTGCCGAGCCAGAAGACAAAATTTTCTCTTTTATTGAAACACTTTTCAATTAAACACATCGGATTAGAAAAAAAGAAAAAAGTTATACATACATACATATATATACATATATCCAAAAAACTAGAAAATAGAGAAGAAAAGAAAGAATTACCTGTTATTTAAATGCCATCCCTTGACTGCAGCCACTTGAATTAAAGCATTTCGCCACCTTTGGATCTTCTCACTTTCTTCTTTGTATCTCTCTTCATGTCCGGTAAATGCTTCTTCCACTTTCCCTTTTTGTTTTCTTAAATCAGATGGATCAACATCGTAAAAAATTGGAAACACTTTATGGCCGTCGTTGTTATGTTGTTTAACAATCTCAGCAAGCTCCTCCAAGCACCAACTTGAAAAGGCATAAGTTTGTGAAAAAACGATTACCGAGCACCATGATTGCTGAATTGCTTTAAAGAGTTCTGGCGCGATCTCTTCGCCGGCCTCCAGCTTTGGATCATCTCTGAAAGTGACGATCCCACTCCTCTTTAGAGCAGCATAGAGATGATCGGTGAAGTTTTTGCGAGTATCTTCACCTCTAAAACTCAAGAAAACATCATATTTCTTTGTAGAAATGTATGAGGAAGTTGAAGGTAATGACAACATGACGATGTTTGAGAAGAAAATATATATGTGGATTTAGTGTTCAAAATCAGAAAATTGATCGCTCAACACGCCAGAAAGAAACTAGAAACAATAAGTATATGAGAGTGAAGATTGAGAAAAACAGGTGAAAATTCCAGGGAAGAATAAAGGACGTTTCTAAGCAATTTCTCTATAACCTTTTCATTTTCGAAATGAATACGAGTAGGTGTGGACATTGGGTGATGCATGTTCTTTCCAGGAAGAATCCAAGAAGGTGGGTGTTGACAAAATGGAGCCTACAATAATTCTAAGTAATAAGTAAAGTGTTGGACGGTTTGTGTTTTACTTTCATTTACATAATCATATAATTGTCTATATAACTATATATTAAAGGAGTATTTGGAGACACCTGTCCAGGGAGGACAATGCGTTATTTTAATTTCGGTCCCTCACATTTTGCCTTTTATATGATTAAGTTCTATTTGCAGCATTTAAAATGTTCATTAGGTGCAGACTAATTAAATTAACTTATATTTACTCACTATCATAAAATTTTATGTATGAAAACAATTTATTAATTTAATGTATAGGATTTTTTTTTCTTTTACATTATAAGAAAACGTTAGAATTTCAATTTTAGTTTTTTTATTATGCCTAAATTTAAGATTTAATTTCTAACCTAATTTAATCATATATTTTTATAATGTTATTAGTTAGACATATAATTAATTTTGTTGACTTTTCTATTAGTTATAGCATCATAAAGATGATCCGTGAAGTTGTTGCGAGTATCTTCACCTCTAAAACTCAAGAAAACATCTTATTTCTTTGTAGAAATGGAGGAAGAAGTTGATGGTAAAGACAACATGAGGATGTATGAAAGGAGAAGAATATCTCAATCTGGTGCTCAAAATCAGAAAATAGATCGCCCAATATCCACAAAGAAACTAGAAAACGTAAGTATATGTGTTGTTCCAATAGGGTCGGAAGCGTGTAAATTATTGTACTAAAAAATCACACAAAGTTCAATTCCCAGGAAAGAGAGGTGGATCACATGGATCTCTTAAATACCAAGTCTTTCCTTAGACAGAATATCCATTCTATAGTAATTTAATAGCACAATTAAATACTACTATTATACCCTCAAATATTGAAAGAAAAATAGGACAAGAAAGAACACAAGAGTTTTAACGAGGTTCGGTAAATTATACCTACGTCCTCGGGCACTAACACCAGATGATAACTTTACTATCTCCAAAATATTACAAACAAATAGAATTCCTTAAGAATTCTCAAATGGGAGAAGAGAGAAAACTAAGAGAGAAAGATTGGTTAGGATGATTGAAATGAGAAATGGTTAGGCCTATTTATAGTTGAGGTTCATGGACTAACTTGCAAATGGCCTAAAAAATTAGGGACCAAAATTGCAATTATCCCATTCAACTTTAAACAACTTGCCTATCACTTTTTTTTCTTTCTGTGCCACTTGCACCTCCCATTTTTGACTTTTCAACCCCTTTTTAATTTGACTTATCAACAATCTCCACCTTGAAGATTTGATTAGGATAATCACATCTTCACACACTTCCTTCAACTCCCCAAATTCGATAAAGCTATCTTTTGTAGTGCCTCCAAATGCGCTCTCGAGCGCCATACACCTAAAGGTGCTCAAATCCTCAGGATGTTAATCAAGTTCAAACAATGATTAAACTTGATTGTTGTTACCACCTTGGTCATCATATCTGCGGGATTATCTGCTGTCGGAATCTTCTGAAGTAGAATTTTTCCTTTTTAAAAGACTTCCCGCACAAAGTGATATCTTACGTCGATATGCTTGGTTCTTGAATGATAGACTTGATTTTTCGCTAAATGAATAGCACTCTGACTGTCACAATATAGACTAATGTGACTTTGAACAACTCCCAAGTCTTTCAATAATCCATTAAGCCAAATAGCCTCCTTAACAGCTTCTGTAACTGCCATATATTCTGCCTCTGTAGTAGACACAGCTACTGTAGACTGTAAGGTAGACTTCCAACTCACTCGGGCTTTCGCAAGAGTAAACAGATACCCCGTAGTTGAACGACGTTTATCTAAATCACCAGCAAAGTCAGAATCAACATATCCAACTACAAACTGACCAAGTGCTTTATCCTGTTCAAAAATTAAACCAACATCTACAGTTTTTCGAAGATACCGTAGAATCCATTTCACAGCTTGCCAATGTCCTTTTCCAGGATCATGCATATACCTGCTCACAACTCCAACAGCTTGTGAAATGTCAGGCCTCGTACACACCATCGCATACATCAAACTCCCAACTGCATTAGCATATGGGACTTTCGCCATATATTCTCTTTCATCTTCAGTCTTCGGAGATAATTGAGCACTAAGTTTCAAATGAGAAGCAAGTGGGGTACTTACATGTTTTGTGTTTTCATTTACACCAAAACATTGTAATACCTTTTTCAGATATTGCTTCTGATTTAAACAGAGCTTGCCTCTCAGTCTATCTCTACTTATCTCCATGCCGAGAATCCTCTTGGCCTCACCTAGATCTTTCATCTCGAACTCTTGATTCAACTGAGCCTTCAGCTTATCTATCTCATTTTGGCTCTTTGAAGCGATTAACATATCATCAACATACAAGAGTAGATAAATGAAAGATCCGTCATGCAGCTTCTGCAAATATACACAATTGTCATATTTGCTTCTTGTGTACTTCTGCCTTCTCATAAAGCTATCAAATCGCTTGTACCACTGCCTCGGGGATTGCTTCAATCCATATAGCGATTTGTTAAGCTTACAAACCCAATTTCTACCACCAGCATCTGTGTATCCTTCGGGCTGAGTCATATAGATCTCCTCTTCTAACTCACCATGCAAGAAAGCCGTCTTAACATCAAGTTGAGCTAGCTCCAAATTCAACTGTGCTACCAAGGCCAACAAAATTCTAATGGAGGAATGCTTCACAACAGGGGAAAATACATCATTGTAGTCAATTCCCTCCTTCTGAGCGTAGCCTTTAGCTACCAATCTTGCCTTGTAGCGAATATCCTTCTTGCTAGGAGATCCATCTTTCTTTGCGAATACCCACTTGCATCCGATTGCCCTTTTACCTTTCGGTAATTGCGGCAACTCCCAAGTATTGTTCTTCCGGAGAGACTGCATTTCTTCATCCATGGCGCTTTTCCATTTATCACTTTCTAAGCTTTGCATTGCTTCTTGATAAGTGATAGGAATATCATCAACAACGGGAAGGGCGTAGGCCACCATATCAGTAAATCGAGCAGGTTTACGAATTTCTCTCCGTGGCCTTGCAACTGCAACTGGTTCTGGTGTACTTAGTGGTTCTTGGGTCAGAACCTCTTCAACCTCTAATTCCTCCATTGTGGCTGGAGAATTAGACTTATTAACTGGGCAAATCCCCATCTGCTCAAACTCCACCTGTTTTGGAGTACACTCCACCTGCTGTGGAGTATTGCTCGTCTGAATATCTTTATCTGCTACCTTTTTCAATGTGGCAGATTCATCAAAGGTAACATCTCTGCTACAGATCATTTTCTTTGTGCTTAAACACCAAAGACGAAATCCCTTCACTCCAGAAATGATTCCCATAAAGAGAGCTTTCTTTGCCCTCGGATCTAACTTTGACTCCTTCACATAGTAATATGCAGTGGTTCCAAACACATGTAAGGAATCATAATCTGTAGCCAGTTTTCCAGACCATACCTCCATAGGAGTTTTTCTTTCTAATGCAGATGATGGCAAACAATTAATAAGATGGCCAGCGTATGTCACAGCCTCAGCCCAAAATTGCTTGCCCAACCCAGCATTGGACAACATACATCGAACTTTCTCAAGCAATGTTCGATTCATACGCTCTGCCAATCCATTCTGCTGTGGTGTATCCCTAACTGTGAAGTGTCGAACAATACCATACTCTTGGCACACATCGAATAATGGATCACTTTTATATTCCCCTCCATTGTCCGTCCTAAGCCGCTTGATTTTCTTGCCAGTCTGGTTTTCGATCATAGTTTTCCATTTAAGAAAAACTCTAAGCACTTCATCCTTAGTTCTCATGGTATACACCCAAACTCTTCTGGAAAAGTCATCAACAAAAGTAACAAAGTAGTGTTTTCCTCCCAATGAAGGTGTCTTGGAAGGCCCCCACACATCTGAGTGAACATATTCCAAAATACCTTTTGTATTATGGATAGCAGTACCGAATTTCACTCTCTTTTGCTTTCCCAGAACACAATGCTCACAAAATTTTAATTTGTAAGCCTTTGCACCTTTCAACAATCCTTGCTTTGCCAGAATTTGCAAGGATTTTTCGCTGGCATGTCCCAACTTCATATGCCACAACTGCATTGAGTCCAATTCTTTGCTACCGGAAGCTGTAGCGACTGCTCTAATAACTGTACTACCTTGGTAGTAATACAAGTTATTTTTCCTGATGCCCTTCAATATCACAAGTGCGCCAGATGTCACTTTCAAAATCCCATCTCTCATAGTAACAACTGAACCATTGGATTCCAAGACTCCCAATGAGATGAGATTTTTCTTCAAACTGGGCAGGTACCGAACATCAGTCAGAACTCTGGTTGATCCATCTTGATTCTTTAATTGGATTGAACCTATCCCAACAGTTTTACAGGCATTGTCATTGCCCATATAAACAACTCCTCCATTTAGTTCTACTAAATCAGAGAACCACTCCCGGTTAGGGGACATATGATAGGTACAACCCGAATCCAATATCCACTCATCTGAATGGAACGACGATGATGATGCAACCAGTGATAGTTCAGAGTCACTAGTATCATGCTTAGCAACACAAGCATCTACAGCAGCTTTTCCCTTATTCTTCAGCTTTGGACAATTTTTCTTCCAGTGGCCTTTCTCATGACAAAAAGCACATTCATCTTTCCCGAGTCTGGACTTTGACTTTGATCTCCCCTTTTGAGTTTTCTTCCGAGTGTATGAACGACCTCGGACTACTAAAGCTTCTGTATCTCTGATTGAGTTTTTCTGTTTGTCCTTCTTTCTCTGTTCATAACTGTATAAGGCCGCACAGACTTCCCTCATAGATATATCACTCCTGCCATGAAGTAGAGTAGTTTCTAGGAACTCAAACTCCTCAGGAAGTGACCCCAACAGCATCAAAGCCAAATCTTCATCTTTGAATGTCTCATCCATATTCAGCAAATCAGTGACTAACTGATTAAATTTGGTGATGTGATCATTCATTGTGGTACTTGGGACGTATGTGAAGCGAAACAGTCTTTTCTTCAAGTGGAGCTTATTTTGACTGTTTTTCTTTAAAAAAATTTCTTCAAGTGCCACCCACAACTTATTTGCAGAAGTCTCCTTTGAAAAAGCATACCTCTGCTCTCGAGAAAGGCTTGATCGAATTGTGCCACATGCCAACCGATTGATCGCCTTCCAATCTTTCTCCTGTACATCATCTGGTTTCTCTTCATCAATGGCAATGTCTAGACCCTGCTGAAAAAGGGCATCTAGAACCTCACTTTGCCACATACCAAAATGGCCTGTGCCATCAAAGATCTCCACAGCCAGTCTTGCATTTGCAATTGTCGGTCTTGTCCACATGGACGATGTTGAAGCTCCTACACCGACCGTTTTCTCCATAATCTTTCAATATACCTAAGGAAATCTTTTCTGATGTGGAAGATCAGTTTAAACTGCAACCACAGAGCATACTACGATTAACCTTCGGCTCTTGATACCACTTGTTGTTCCAATAGGGTCGGAAGCGTGTAAATTATTGTACTAAAAAATCACACAAAGTTCAATTCCCAGGAAAGAGAGGTGGATCACATGGATCTCTTAAATACCAAGTCTTTCCTTAGACAGAATATCCCTTCTATAGTAATTTAATAGCACAATTAAATACTACTATTATACCCTCAAATATTGAAAGAAAAATAGGACAAGAAAGAACACAAGAGTTTTAACGAGGTTCGGTAAATTATACCTACGTCCTCGGGCACTAACACCAGATGATAACTTTACTATCTCCAAAATATTACAAACAAATAGAATTCTTTAAGAATTCTCAAATGGGAGAAGAGAGAAAACTAAGAGAGAAAGATTGGTTAGGATGATTGAAATGAGAAATGGTTAGGCCTATTTATAGTTGAGGTTCATGGACTAACTTGCAAATGGCCTAAAAAATTAGGGACCAAAATTGCAATTATCCCATTCAACTTTAAACAACTTGCCTATCACTTTTTTTTTTCTTTCGGTGCCACTTGCACCTCCCATTTTTGACTTTTCAACCCCTTTTTAATTTGACTTATCAACAATATGAGCATAGGGGTCAAAGATGAGCTATGGATGTTGTTTCCAAGAAGGTGAGAGTTGGCAAAGTGGAGTCTACTTTAATTATAAGTAATAATTAAAAAAGTTGGACGATTTGTATTTTAGGTATTTAATAATTAGCAATGTTAATGGATTGATGTTCTCAGCCAATCTGTAGCAGTCAGTGGCTCTAAGGCAGTCAATGCCTGTAGGGCAGGCCAAACCCACTAAATTTAAGATTTTTAGATTGAAAAGGGAAGTATGGTGGCTCTGTTAAGGCTATTTCACTTAAATCGAGCTCTTCTGAAAACTTCGCTTGCTGCAAATTCTCTGGTAAATTTTCAACTCTATAATAACCAGAAAGATTAAAAGTTTTTAAACATTTCATTTTCCCATCGATATGTGGAAACCTTTGAAGATTTGAGCATCACGAAAGAATCAATGTTTCAAGGGATTTCACTTCAATTCTGGTTGGAAGACTCCTAAATTCTTTTGCAGTTTTTGAAATTCAAAAGTTTAAGCCTCTTAAGCACTGCGAATGATGGATGGACATCTACAATTTTAAAGTCTGGGGTATTGATCAAGGTTTTGGGACCTTTTAAAGTTGATTACTTTCAACTTATATATGGGCTGTTGAAAACAATACTTAAAAAGCAATAAAAAAAACATAAAAGAAAACCTCAATTTTGTTTTTATATTCTTATCATAATCAAATTTCAATCATCCATCTTAAAATAAGCTAAAACAAGGATCAATGAACTAATTCTTACTCTATTTCCCCTCCATTGTTGTTCAATGCGAGTGTGTAAAAAGAGAAATGAAAGGGTCTCATTTCCAATCAAAAAACTAACGTATATTTATGTAGTTCATTGCTTTTAAAGTTTTGTTGTACAGGGACCGGTGATCGGCATGGGAATTTTACTTTTACATGCAAGAAGTAGAAGAGAAGAACTGGCCAAAACGCTGGAAATACCGAATGTATGTATGCGTATATATATATATATATGTTAGCTCTAAGTTTCTCTTTATCTTCTATGTGTGTATATATTGGTGTTTAATTTTGATCTTAAATTGTTTCTATCAAGTTTAATTTATTTTTCCATGTTGTTGCAGTAAAGAAGCTGTGATTCCTATATGTTGCCGACGGTGCAGGTTGGCTGTGGTAGTGCCAGTGGGAATCCCGTGTGGGAAATATGCTTGCCCATCGAGGAAGGTGCAGTACGCAGCTCATTAACATGGTGTGGGATCATTAATACATAATATGTATTGGAAGAGTTGTTGAAACCTTTTCCTTTTATCTGTTTTATGTTGGATCAATTTGAGATATAATTAATCTCATAATTTGCAGGTTGTTGTTAAGAATTATTCTCATCTTTTATCTATTGATTCAGTCTTGTTTGAATTGGATTGATCGGTCGATTAGATTAGGAACCGACAAAGTATTGGTTCGAAGAGAAATTTTAAATTGATTAGATTAAAAATTGATACGAACCAATTCAACCTGTTAAAAACTAAATGAACCGAAACTCTATTTTAACTTTTTTTTTTAATTTTAATAATTTTTAACCATTGGACCAACAAACTAATAACTTATCCAATTCGACTACAAATCTGATTTAAAAAACATTAAATTAATTTTAGCATAAATTTTATTATATCGGTATTACTTTATAAGCAGTGGATAATGGAATGCTATTAGTTTCTATGGATATGGTGTGGAGGTAGTAAATTCAGCAAACCCTGGTTCCACCATCCATAATAGCAAGCCATGCTATTACAAAAGATTTTATTCAAAATATGACTCGAATAATGTTGTATAAAATATTTAAAAATATTAGATTTGTTCAAGAGTAAATCGTTCAAGTCCAAAAGCTCTTTCAAAATTTAAAAGGATTTGAACAAAAATAATTAGGCTTAAATTGGGTTTGGGTAAATTAGGCTCGTTGAAAATATGAGTTGGATTTAGACTTTAATAATCAAAGCTCAAGCTCAACTCAACTCAACTCGACCAATTTTTAAGTTTATCATTTATTATTTTTCATTTATTTTATATATTATACGATTTATATCATATGAAGAAAAGTGAAAGAAAAATTAATTCATTCATTTCATGAATGAGACCACACAATTCGGAGAAAAATAAAGATACAACAAACACTCACTGTCACTGATAATGGACAAGTCCTATCAACACAAACAAAGACTTCAACATACCAAGAATAGAACATTACATTATATTAACAACTGATTTTGTCACGACTCAAACACGACATATCTAAAGTGACTATTAGCAACTAACATGATAAGAAAACCAATCATGAGAGTCCAAAGTGAGGGCAAAATCAATAAGAAAACTAAGTATTTACTAAACTGAAAGGGAAGACGATAAATCTATCCCTAAAAATTCTTGCAAAAACAAGACTACTGACAAAAGCAAGACTAATACTTGTACATGAACTTTTTTTATACCTATCACCCGGGCCTGACACATGGCACATCTAGGAGACTCCATTTAGACAATAGAGAATGTCCTACATCTACCCACTCATCCGGATTGCCCTCAATCGATCTACCTCCTAGCCTACTATAGACCACTTGCTTATATGGGAAACACTTCCCCTTCTACTTAGCTACTTGCTCACCATGGTCTAGCAACTCGCTTTTCAGTGTGAACATTCTCTTGAGCAATCAATAAGGCTCATTTATGCATAACAACTCCGTACCTCCTAAATGAATACCATAATAGACCCCACAACACACGATCTCCAAGTGCTCCATGATGGCAACCTTCTTTGTAACAACCTGTCACATCACATAATCCATTATATTAATATATGTTAGCGTAACAATATAATTTTAAGTAAATAAATTTAGATTTAAAATTAAATTATTATGAAAGAGGATAAAAGGAATTTTTTTAATATAAATATATGAAATAATTTGGGGATAAATCTCAAAACTATATATGAACTTTGGTCTAATGTGCAATTTTATACATGAAAATTTGATTTGTATCCAATTCTCACAAATTATTAATATAGTATCATTTTATGTTAATATATTGCATACACATACAATTATATTTATCCAATATAAATATAAATTGATGTATTTTATTTCTTTAAATGTATATGATTTAACCACAATCAAAGTTTCATGTATCCATTTGAATCAAAATCAAAGTTCCACATGTATAATTACACTAAATCAAAGCTCATTTATTAAATTGACATTGAATCAAAGTTAATGTATAATTTTGAGATTTATCTCAATATTTTAAGACCTACATAATAAAATAATATAAAATAATTAAAACACATAGTTCTGCTGCCATCAAGATTATATATACATGACACAAATAACAAATATGTTAAACTCTCACGTAAAATGAATTATTACCATGTCAAATTTTATTTAAATTTATAGTCCTTCGAAGAAAAAAAACAATGTAAATATACATATTAAATGAATATGAGAAATTATGTAAAATAGAAGATGAATATAAATGTTGAGTGTAGTGGTAAGTCACATTATATTTTTAAAAAATGAACGCGGATTCAAATATTATTAAGAGAATAGTCACAAGCCTCAAACATAAACAATAAAACGAATAGATTGAATAACTATGACAATTGCAAACTATATAAAATATATTATAATATATAAGTAATGTAAACATGACATACATATACAATATGCCAATATATATAAGCAATGTGATGGGATTAGGTTCTCATGCAAAGCTGTATTTGTTGCTTAGGATCGCATCTGTATTTCATTTTCCCAACATTTTCTTCCACTAAGCTCAGTAATGCCGTGGATTCAATGTCTGCAGATTATAATGGCGAAACCAGCTGGAGGTCCAGCGAGGAGAGATAAATGAATCTATTGAATTTTTTAAAAGAAAAAAATATGAATAAGTGTCTTACGCACAAAAGATTTTCTAATGGAATATTAGTGCATACTTTATATTCATATTTGAATAAATATTAAAAATAAATGTCTAAACATAAATATTTTATAAAAAAATATAAACTGAGGAGTTGGAATAATATTATTTCTACTTCAAGCCATGAAATTTAAATGATACTTTATTAGAAGAGATTAAATCTATTTAAGTACCTTTAAGGATTTATATTTAATCTTTCAAATATATAAAAACAGTTTTGACTGATTAAATTGAACACATAAGTTGGTCTCCAATAAAAATAAAATGATTTTTAACTCAGTTGAAATTATGATCGATCCTTGTTAGAGGATTTTCATTTTATCATTACTTGCTTCGTCTCCATTTTTGTCTCACAATTTTGTTTTAATTTGATTCATCTTCAACCTACAAATAAAATATAGATGTAAGTGAATATATATATATAATGTGGAAATAAAATTTTAATAAAAAAAAGATGAAACCAATCAAAATATACACGTTTCGATTATGTAAAAAGGAATGAATTAAGTGACTAAAATTTTAAATGGTATAAAAAACAATGTTATCAACATTTGAGATACGTACATGTTTTGGCATATAATGGAAGGATCGTATCTCATATGCAAAACGAGTCTAGAATAATTGTTTAAATGAAATACAAGATGTGTAAAAAGATATTAATAGGACAAAGTTGGTTAAGTAGTTTACCACAGTTAATGCTTCTTTCTTGATTGGCCCTTTACAAAATTGAAAATATTTTGCATCCGTTTTGGTTGCGGCTCTTCCTCCTCCGTTGCCTCATAGATATTAGGTTTCCGTTTTATGTGAGAAGTGCTACCTACTGATCCATGGTTGTGAGCAGAGTGTTGGTGGATGTGTTCAAAATTTGGAGAAGATTGAGTGGTATCGCACTGCAACTCCTCCATTTCTTCCAAATCTTTCTCATACACTATTCTAACACCACACTTCTTCACCTTAACACAAGGGAAATTTGGTCCAATTCCGGGATTGAAAGACAACTCAAGCTCATCGCCTATTTGATCAAAGCAATCTGTTGTCCATAAATTATTGGTTTCACAGTCACCATATTTATCCTCCAAGGAAATTGGATATAATTGATCACGAGGAAAATAGCGAAGAAAAAGGTGATCTTTCATTATGGGCTTGTCAAAGTATCGACCTACCCACCGGTTTCTCCAACAAATTCGTCGACAATTTCTACCTCGAAAAATAGATCCTTCACAGCTGATAAACTCGTCACCCCTTGAAGCATCATTATTGACAAAAATGCAGCAACAAGCAACTCCAATCCATTGACTATCTTTCCGAAGGTTTATAGGTAGGGGTATCTTAATTGAAAAGTCACTTTTTTGTTGGCTAAACCATTCTGGAATTTCACTTCCGGGCATCATAATATCAAAGAAGCCATCATCAAAATATTTTCTAGAATTTGGAAGTGCCTGCAAAATAAAACACAAGTCGTCTGGTAACTAAAACCATAAATTCTCAAGTATGAGATTTTGTGAGGGAGAAAAAATAGATTAATAGACCTTAATATGTTCTTTCAGCAGTGCTAATGCATTGATTTTCTCAGCCAATTTGAAGCAGTTAATGGCATCAATGCTTTCACCACCCACTAAATTGCATACTTTTGATGGACTTGCAACTACTTCAAGTGAAGAACAATCATCTATTGTCACACTTCCTATACTTGTTGGTAGCTCAGGCAACGATTTAAGCATCTTGCAACCTGACAATTCAAGCAATTTGACCTGGAAAGTTGAGTAAAAGCCAAAGGAATGCTGATGAAATTGTTACCACTAAGATAAAGATAACTCAAAGAGGATAGACCAGAAATATCACTATGAGTATCTGCTTCACCAAGAATGCACATGTTGCAATTTGACAATTCAAGAGACTTAAGCTTTGAGAGTCGAGTAAGAGATGCAGGTATGCTGATGAAATTGTTACCACTAAGATTAAGATAACTCAAAGAGGATAGACCAGAAATATCACTATGAGTATCTGCTTCACCAAAAGTGCACAAGTTGCAATTTGACAATATAAGATATGCAAGCTTCGAGAGTCGAGTAAGAGATGCAGGTATGCTGACGAAATTGTTACCACTAAGATCAAGTATTTCCAAACAGGATAGACCAGAAATATCAGGTGGAATATCTCCTTCACAAAGATTGCAGTCCCTTAGTTTTAGCTCTCTTAAAGAACTCAAACCTGACAACAAAGGCAACATCCGACCCATGGGATTCGTCCTTCTTCCTTGGATTACCTTGAAAAGAGAAGGCAAACTTGGTAGTAACTTATATGATGGTCCCTTGCGCCCACTGAAAGAACTTTAAGATTTTTAAATTGAAAAATGAAGGATGGTGGTTCTGCTATGGCTGTTTCACTCAAGTCGAGCTCTTCCAAAAACTTTGCTTGCTGCAAATTCTCCAATAAATTTTCCACTCTATAACAACCGGAAAGATCTAGAGTTTTTAGACGTTCCATTTTCCAATTAATCTCCGGAAACCTTACAAGACTTGAGCAACCCGAAAGAATTAATGTTTCAAGAGATTCCATTCCAATTTTGGTTGGAAGAGTCCTAAGACTTTTGCAATCTCTTAAATTCAAAAGTTTAAGGCTCTTAAGCACCCGGATTGATGGATGAACATCCACTAATTTGGTACAACCTTCCAAAATCAAAACTTCAAGATTTGATGCGGTTGTGAAGTCTGGTGTCTTGATCAGGTTTTGAGACCCTCTGAGGTTCATTATTTTCAAGTTAAACAAGGGCTGTTGAAGACCATAATAAATTAGAAACAAATGAGAAAACATAATAATGCTCATTTTTGTTTTTGTTTTTTGTTTTACCTTAATCAAAGTTTAATAATCTATATTAAAATGAGCTAAAACACAAGGATAAGATGAGTTAATTCTTACTCTATTTCCCTTCCGTAGTTGTTGAATGTGACTATATGGTAAAAGAAGTGCGACAAGGTTGTCCGGTTGAAAGCTTGAAGGCAAGTATCTTAAAGGGTATTCTGTCCAATCTAAAAGTCTTAGTTCATTAGAAAGATATTTGAGATCATCACAATTTGAAAGGCAAAGCACTTTGAGCAATCTCAGTTTTTTCATCTTCAAGAAGGTATCCACACTCAAATTGAGTATCTTGTTCGATTCCCTAATATCCATGAGCAAAACAAAAATGAGCTTCGAAATATAGAAAAACATTCAATATCTAAAAGAAATGTTGCTGTTTTTTAAGTACTCGTATCCAATACTTATATCTAATGCACATTCGTATATGAGTATTAAGATATTATCCTTTAAGAACCTTTCAAATACGTGAAAAAAATAATTTAAAGGAGTATTTGGAGACACCTGTCCAGGGAGGACAATGCGTTATTTTAAATTCTGTCCCTCACATTTTGCCTTTTATATGATTAAGTTCTATTTGAAGCATTTAAAATGTTCATTAGGTGCAGACTCAAATGACTTATATTTACTCACTATCATAATATTTTATGTACGAATACAATTTATTAATTTAATGTATATGATTTTTTATCATATGAAGAAACATTCATGAATGGGACCATACAATTCGGAGAAAAATAAAGATACTACAAACATTCACTGTCACTGATAATGGACAAGTTCTATTAACACAAACAAAGATTTCAACATACCAAGAATAGAACATTACAATATGTTGACAACTGATTTTGTCACGACTCAGACACGACATATCTAAAGTGACTGTAAGCAACTAACATGATAAGAAAACCAATCCCGAGAGTCCAAAATGAGGGCAAAATCAATAAGAAAACTAAGTATTTACTAAACTGAAAGGGAAGAAGATAAATCTATCCCTAAAAATATTTGCAAAAACAAGACTAATGGCAAAAGCAAGACAAATATTTGTACATGAACTTTTGTTATACCTATCACCTGGGCCTGACACATGGCACACCTAGGAGACTCCATCTAGACAATAGAGAATGTCCTACATCTACCCACTCATCCGGATTGCCCTCAATCGATATACCTCCTAGCCTACTATAGACCACTTGCTTATATGGGAAACACTTCCCCTTCTACTTAGCTACTTGCTCACCATGGTCTAGCAACTCGCTTTTCAGTGTGAACATTCTCTTGAGCAATCAATAGGACTCATTTGTGCATAACAACTCCATACTGCCTAAATGAATACCATAATGGACCCTACAACACACAGTCTTCAAGTGCTCCATGATGACAACCTCCTTTGTAACAACCTGTCACATCACGTAATCCATTATATTAGCGTAATAATATAATTTTAAGTAAATAAATTTAGATTTAAAATTAAATTATTATGAAAGAGGATAAATGGAATTTTTTTAATATAAATATATGAAATAATTTTGGGATAAATCTCAAAACTATACATGAATT